>NC_044906.1:23301122-23443240 GCF_001633185.2 Quercus lobata | reverse complement strand
GAGAGAGAGAGAGAAAGGCAAAGAAGTAAAATAATGCATGTACACTATAAGGCTAAAAAAAAAAAAAAAAAAATTACATGATTGCAAGCTTATTTTCTAGGAGATGTGGGAGTTATATGATGTAACTCTTTAGGTTATAGTCACTTTTAAACTTATGTGATGAATAATTTAGAAATTGTAATTGATTACTATTTACATATCACCTCACATGTATCTCATGTTGTTACTAGTTGCACACACTTCACAAGTTATTTTTTGCTAAACTTAGTACATGAAATTGTGTGTGAATTTGGTTTGGCCATCCAAGATTATGTTTTCTATGGTGATTGATTCAAAATATGTTAAAGGATGGGCAAAAATTATGTTTTTGATGATTAAAAACCTTGTTTTGAAGTTCTGGGTTGAAAACTCATGTTTTTGAAAAACATTTAAACTCATTCTCAGGCATTTCATTCATGAAATTCCTTGGTTTGAGTAGTTTCTACACAATCTTCTGCAGTTTTTCTAAAAATTCAAATTTCTAGAATTTCGGTCGATCGAAAATCCCTTGATTTTTAATGCTCTCGGCTTGACTTGATTGGTATTCGATCGATGCTCGACTGATCGAAATTGGAAAATTTTTAGTTTTTAGATTTTTGACCAAAATTTTTCATGCATCATTTGTGTTTAGGATTCACATGCATTGCATTTTTTTTTTTTTTTATCCATCTTGCATTTTTGCAGTCATATCTCCTTTTTTTTTTTTTTTTTTTTTTTTTTTTTTTTTTTTTTTTTTTTTCACACATAACATGCACACACTTTGCTAAATTGGGTGCTCAACTTGATTTAAAAATTGATTTATTAATTTTTGAGCCCTTTGTACATTTTAGTATATGCTATTTTTCTTGATATGTGAAATGCTGAAAACTGAGGAAAATTCTTTTTTTTAGATATGATGGATAATAATTTTTCAAATATTTTCTCTACTTGATTTGAGTTCAAAAGACCATCTGTTTTTGGGTCACATAGTGTCAAGCTTGCATATATTGAAAGAGAAAATATTTGTATTCATGTGTAACCTCAATTTATTTTTTATTTTTATTTTTTGTTTGGTTTGTGTCTCTTTATTTACCCCACCTCTTGAATTTTCCCCAAAACTATTTTTCCCAAAACATGTTTTGTTTTTCCGATTTTTATAGGGCGAGAAACTTGTTTTTAACCTTTGTTCTTCATAGAGAAGTTGTTGCTCTTCATAGGGGGAGTTGCCTAAGGAGTATGCTCACTTTTTTTCTGCAATCAGGGCTCGAAGTTAATCATTCATATGAAAATTTTTTGATTGAAAATGCCAAAAGAAATTTGCATTCCAAGGCAATGTATGCCTCATCAAACCAGAATGTGAATCATTCATAGGCACAAATGTGTCTGAATTCAGAAGGAAATCAAGGTCGAGCAAGAAATTCACATAACCGTGGTGGAGGAGGAAGGTTCATATAGGTAATGCCTCTCTTAGCACTAAATACCATAATTTCCAACTTAGAAATGTGTTATGTGTGCCTAGTATTGCTTCTAATCTACTCTCAGTTCACAAATTATGCTTGTGTAACAATTGTCATTTTGATGCTATAAATTCCAATGTCAGGACATTCTGACAGGAAAATATTCTACGAGGGTTTGAGTGAAAATGGAGTCTATCCAATGGACTCAAAACCCTAAGCATCAACTGCATCTTCATCACCTTCACATTTCAATACATGTCCTGGTTCATCTGCCCAATCAAAGAATCAAAATCAGTAACTTTGTGTAAATTCTGTAAATAGGTTTCTTTCCAAAAAGTGGATGCCATGGCATCACAGACTAAAACACCCTAGTGATAAAGTTCTTGCTCTGGCAGTTCATTTTCTTTCAAAATCATGTACTGCAAATAACTCTGATGTGCATTGTAGACACTGCCTTTGCTAAATCTGATTTTTCGGTCTTCTAAACCTTTAGAATTAATCCACTGATGTATGTGGTCCAGCTCCAACACAATTATCAATAGTTTTAAATACTATCTTGCACTTGTTGATGATTTCACCAAGTTTACTTGGATTTTCTTGTTGAAATTGAAATCTGATTTCCTATTTACTTTCAAACATTTTACAGGAACCATTGAAAATCTTATTGATCATATAATCAAAATTCTTAGATCTGAATTGTGGGGGTGAATTCACTTCTAATGCCTTTAATGATTTTTTCTCTAATCATTGTATTACTCACCAATTATCATGCCCTCACACACCCCCAACAAAATGGAGTGGCTGAAAGGAAACATAGGCATCTTGTTGTGTGTGCTTTGACCATGCTTTCTCACTCAAATTTACCTACCACTTATTGGTCATATGCTATTTCTACTGTTGTGCATCTCATAAATTGACTACCCACTCCTTTACTTCATAATCTTTCACCTTGGGAGCTCCTCTTATAGGCCAAACCAGATTTATTACACTTGAAAGTTTTTGGGTGTACTTGTTTTCCTCTTCTTAAGCCTTATAATACCCATAAATTTCGACCTCACACTTCTCCTTGTGTATTTTTAGGTTACCCTCCCACTCAAAAGGTTACAGATGTCTTTTATTGCACTCTTGTTCTCAATCAATTCTTCAGCCCTTTACTCAATCTAATTCCACTGCACAATCCTCTTCTACTCTACCTGTACTGAAACCTTCACCTTTACCTTCAGTTCCACTAGTTTCTGCAGAAACTAGGTCCCAGCATGCCTATCCTTCTCCACCAGCCACTTCTACACCAGATATTTCCCAACCAGAACCTTCTCATACTACATCCTTATCAGGCACAAACAAACATCCTACGGTAACTTCATTACTATACCACATAACCCCCCTCATATAAAATTGCAGCCCAATTCCCACACTGGTTTGCACCTGTGAATGAAGAATATGATGCCTGTATAACATGGCCTAAGCAATTATCTTCTTGCATTCACGCGTTTTAGCATATATTTGCATAAAATTTAACTTTCTTAATATGGGGGACTGATAAAGATAATAGAATTGATAAAATTTGACATATGATCAAATTAACTGGCCATTAAAGAGATCCTCATATCAATTTGCAGTTCTAATCATAAGAACTTATAGCTTCAAACAGCTTGGGAAACAAACATAAATACACAAAATAGATTTAATGCAATGCTTCATCCACTAGAACATCTTTTAATCTCTTGCAACTTCGATAAGGCTTCTCTCATAGTAAAACGTTCTTTCGATGAATCAGCAGCACAAGACAGTCCAACTCTCACCATAGAAGCCACGCACTCTTCACCTCTGAAAGCAATGTTGTTTTTGTTCTTGCTGCTGCTATCATCACCAGAAGAATAATTAGCACTGCTGTTTTGCAAAAAATATTCATTATCCTTGAAAAGCTTTGGATCAGCAATATCCAAGATTTTACTCTCATGCACTTCGGAGATGAACTTGTGTATGCTTAAACCTTCCTGGAAAATCCCATCTGTGGGCTTCTTGGCAATGATCATCTCAAGCAGCAGTATCCCAAAACTATAGACATCCCCGCTGGTTGAAGCCTTTCCACCCAAGCCATACTCTACAACAGAATTTCAGGATATTAGGATCAAGTATTTCCAACCAGAAATGATAAAAGCTTGAGGAAAAAATGTGGAAACATAGGGTGTTAATTTTTAAAATTTAAATGTAGCAAGCGAGGTAGAGTAGAACATTGTTTGAACTGTGAATGTAATCGCTAAACCCTTTTAAGTTTCATAAAGTAAGATCCACAACATACCTGGAGCAATATAACCAATTGAGCCTTTTAGTCCGATTGTGCTACTCCCAGTCTGTGATGAATCATGAGAGAGAAACCTTGCTAACCCAAAATCTCCTACATGAGCAGTCATATCTTCATCTAAAAGCACATTTCCAGGTTTCAAGTCGCAATGGACTACAGGTGGGTCACAATCATGATGTAGGTAATCTAACGCAGAAGCTACATCAATAGCAATATTCAGTCTCTGGGTCAAGGTCAGAGTTGATCCACACTCAACATCCTCTGGGTACAACCACTTATCCAAGTTACCATTAGACATGAATTCCATAGCTAAAGCCTTGAATTCGGCTCCTGTGTGATCAATGCTGGAGCAAGAAGTGAAGACCTTAACAAGGTTCCGATGCCGGATGTTTCTGAGAGCTTCACATTCTGTGACAAAACTCTTGGAAGCTTTGCTTTGTGTCAAGTCAAGAACCTTGACTGCAACTGTGGTGTGGATTCCACTTTCACCAGTACTGAAAACAGCTCTATATACAGACCCAAAAGCTCCCCTCCCTATCAAATTTTTTGTGACAAACCCGTTTGTTGCAAGCTGGATTTCAGAGTAAGATAGCCTTGGCGGTAAACCCTTCAGTTCAGATGATGAACTTTGATTGTTTATTGTCTTTCTCTTCTTTTTGGTGATCACTGCACATACTAAACACGATGCACACACAAGCACAATGAAAGAAGAGGTTGGAATAATGACTTTGAGCACTAAATCTGAGTTCGATTTTGTTTTTGTCACACAAGTAGTGACTCTTAGCTTTTCTGCAGTCTCATGGTCAAATACGCAGAGCTGTTTGTTTCCCTGGAGAGAATCCCAGCTGATGTTGGCAAAGACACCATTTTTCGGTACTTCTCCTTCCAAGCTATTGAAAGACAAATTTAACATCTGCAAAGCATTGAGGTTCTCCAATTCTGTCGGGATTAGGCCAGAGAGATTGTTGGAAGAAAGATCCAAGCTCTCCAGTGCTGCTAGATTTTCCAGTGACTTTGGTATTGAGCCCGTTATCCTGTTTCTTGCAATGTTGAGATATTGCAAAATTGAGTATCTCTCGGTTATTGCAGGAATATTTCCGGATAGCTGGTTTCCAGAAATGTCCATGAATTCAAGCTGTCTCAAATGGCCAAATTCATCGGGCAGAAAACCGCTTAAGCTGTTATTTGCCAACAGCAAAAATTTTAGCTGGGGAAGCTCAAAAATTTGCTTTGGAATGCTGCCACTGAGGGCTGTCCTTCGTAGAACAAGCATCTCTAATCGCTGGCATGTTGCTATACTCATAGGAATTCTACCAGATAACCGGTTGTTTGCCATGTCTAGCTCATATAGCCACGTAAGATTGCTAAAGATATCCGGAATTTCTCCAGAGAACAAGTTGCCAGAAACCATTAGTCTTTCTAGTTTCTGAAGTTTTCCAATTGAGTTTGGTATTTTGCCTTCGAAAAAATTTTTCTCAATTGATAAGGACACAAGGTTTTGGTACTTTTCCAATCTTTGAGGGAAGCTACCGGTCAGGAAATTATCATAAACACAAAAATGTTGGAGATTGACCGAGAGATTTGCGACAGAATGGGGAAGTTCACCAGCTAATTGGTTAGAATTCAGAAGGATTTTGCTTAGCAGGGTACAGTTTGTAAGGGAGTCAAATACTTGGAAATTCAGTTTTGTTGTAGAAGATAAACTGTTCGCACCAAGGAGTAACTGGACAAGATGTTTCAAGTTACCAAGTAAAGGAATATGCCCAGTGAAATTATTTGAGGAGAGATCAAGGTGTTCAATATATGAAGCATTGGATAAAGAACTTGGTATTGGTCCTTCCAGATAATTGCTGGCCAAGCGGAGATCCCTTATTTTGGGAAGGGTAAGGCCTATATTGGAGGGAAGCTTTCCAACTAGTCTGTTTAGTGTGAGAGATAAGAACTTCAGGGAGGAAATGTTGAAAATTGAAAAGGGAATCTCACCACTTAATTGATTCTCCGAGAGTTGAAGAGTGACAAGATTATTGAGACGACCCAACTCATTTGGAATTTCGCCAGATATCTGAGTTCTTGACATGTTGAGAACGGTAAGAGTGGAGAGATTGCCAAAAGTAGAGGGAATTGCACCAGTAAGATTGTTCATGGACGCGTCAAGAACTTTCAGTCTATGAAGTCGGCCTAGTTCACGAGGAAGATGACCAGTAAGTTTGTTGTTCCGAAACATTATAGTTTCAAGCCTACGACAATGAGATAGACTGATAGGGATCGTGCCATTAATTATGTTCCCCACGAGAATTATATGCTGAAGGCTAGTAAGATGGCCAAGCTCAGAAGGAATTTGACCAAAAAAGGAGTTGTTTGAAAGGTCTAGAGTTTTGAGGGAAGTGAGGTTGGAGAGCTGAGGGGGAATAATACCAAAGAGTCCCAGACTGCTAAGGTGCAGTGATTGGACTTTTGTTGTACTGCTGGTGCAGTTGACCCCAAACCAAGTACAGTGAGAATAACTTATATTCCACCCAGACAGAGCATTTTGGGGATCAGACACCAAGGATTTGAAAGATAAGAGTACTTCTGTTTCAGTGCCAGAGTCAATACCCCCTACCTTTCTCGCACTATAGCAAGCGAAAATTTGAAAAAAGAGGATGAAAAGCATTAAGGAGAAATGAAAATGCCTCATTGTTTTTCAATGTATGTATTAATTGGAGAATGCAGCAAATTAATGAAGTATGCTGCAATCACCAGTTTTAATGGTTTGATGTTTTGAGCCCACCTGGATTGTGTTCTTATAATGTTTGCTGGAACATTGGTCTGGTGACAGAAGTCACTTTCCTCCTAATTGGGAATTGGACTATGGCTTTTTCCTCCTAATTGTACAGAACTTGAATTTGAAAATATCAGCCTGCGTGCATTTCACTGCAAAAAGTTGAGGAGACAATTCTTGACGGAGGTTTGATAAAAAACAAATTTTGATAAAAATGACCAAGTCATCATAAGTTTCCTAGACGCTGCATATCAATGAAGATTGAAGATATAGACAGATATAGCTTCTTTAGTATGGCACCAGGAAGACCATTCTTTATAAACGTTTGTAGAAAATTCAACATGAAGGAATATAGATGCATACATGTGATCCTACGACAACAGGTCCATGATAATTATTCTTTGTTATCAGGCTAAAGACGTAAATTAGTTTTTCATGTATGAGAATTTTGAATGTAAATCTTTTTTTCAAGAAAAAAAAAAAAATATTGTATTAATTGAGCTACTTGGAGTATTGGACCCATATAGTGTGTACAAATTATATTATCATAAATAGGACCGTCATGCCATTGTCTGGAAACTTGGTTAAAAAGATTGCTACTGCAATGAGGTCAGTAATTGGTACTCTTGATGCTAAAAATAGCTTTTAGTTTTTTCCATTTCTAAAAATTATCTCCGACTCAATTTCAGAGACTAAAACAGGCTTGCTATGTTGATAAAGTTTACAAAATAATATTATTTCAATACTGGTTTTCTTCTATAGGAGCAACTAATTTTAATTTTTAGATTCACGTAAGGTTTAGATATTGCTTTCACTCACATCCAGTTTCAGCCTTAATTAATTACTACATATGACCAAGTCCACTAAAAAACGGTAGCAAGGTGAACAGAATTCTTACCAAAGCCATATTAGCACATGTAGCCGAATGGCTCCAAACTGCCCACGAGGTTCGATAAAAATCATTTGATTTAACAGAAACACCCAAGTCATCATAAGTTTTCAACACGCTGCTAGACCATGCCTGGTGGGCCTAACATAATTTGAGGCCTAGAGTGAAAAATTCATGAGGGGTATTTCATATAGATGATTAAATATCATAGTTGAAGCATAAATTTGAACAAAAAGAGCTAAAAATATATTATTTTTTAAAGAAGAAGCTTACTTTTAACTTGGATACATGACTGTGGGGCCCAATAATTTAAGGGCCAAGCCCAATTGCTCCTGGAAAATCCGAAGGCCCAATCCGAGGAGAGCTGTGGCCCAAGCTCTACAATACAGAGCACAAAACAATTTTTGGGAGGCAGCCGAGGACGGTTCAGTCCTCGGCAGATCCTGAATCCCACCGGAATAAAGGGGTAAAACTGGTATAGGGACGAATTTGTAAGGAGATCCAAAATATCTTGGGGAAGTTATCCTTACTACCCTTCCAGATAAGACCCAACACATGACAGAGCCGTACTCTGCAGCCTTATCAACCATACCCAACAATTCTGGGATTAGACTGATGGGACAAATATCAGTCTTGTATAGATTGACCCTACACGTGGACGAAGGACAATCAACACGGACAAGTATAAAAGAAGAAAGTAAGTAAATCTAAAGAGGGGGATCCCATCCCACCTCCGAAAAAGAAAGATCACATGGGGGAGAACATCTCAACAACACCGGACTTCACGGAAGAAAGTCCGTCGTTGGAGAACCGGGGTAAGGCCTCAATGGTCCTCGGATCAACTCCGAGGAGTCCCATCCCATAGGGTGCGACGCCTTAGGGCTTAATTGTTCAAGCCCAACTCCTTTTTTCTACACGAATTCCTCTAAAACCAAGACCAGGCATCGCCCCGTGACCAACGGCTAGCTTTTTAAGCCCACTCTCTACAAATCATATTGTGGGAGATCTTTCATATGCGAGCCCAACATCATTATTGGGCCGGAAAAGAATTGTGTCCTTACAATGACTATGCATGGTTAATTAAAGTTGTACTCTAAATTTTAATTTTATATCTTCTTTTTAAGTGGAAGAGATAAATAGATACTATTTGCTATGTGACTTTGTAGGTGATTAATTAGTTTACAAAAATTAAAGTCTCAACCTATTAGGGGAGATTAGTCATCATTGATGATCTAACATATTTACAACATTTTTTTTTTTTTGAAACATTTTAGGATTCCAATTGGATTAAATTTCTATTAGTCTCTTATTTTGGAAACCTTGTTAGATAAGAAAAAGAGAAATACTGAAGATACTACAAAATGTTCAAAATATAATGTGATAATGACTATTATTGATGAACTTCAACAACCTAATTAATGAGTGTTTGAATTTCTTCTTTAGGTAATCGGTAACATGTCAGTTTGTAAGCGTATAGTAAAATTTGTGGTGTCTTTAACATCATTCATTTTTTTTTTTTTTTTAAAGTGTTCAATCATTTAAAATTTGTTATATTCTTATAAAATTTTGGGTCTTTTATGATGGGGGATGGGCTTTTTTTTCCTAGAGAATTTTTTTGTTGTTGTTGTGAGGCCTTAGGGCTAGGTCTTGGACCACAAATATAAACAAAAATATATGCATTTTTATGACTAAAAATGCTTGTCTTGTAATCAAAATATAAACAAAAATAGTAAGCACAAGTACAACCACTTTATTAAAAAGCTTATTGGTTATTAATCTTATGAACACTTGCATTGTATCAAGAATTAAATTTTCTATACTAATTAATTATTTTGCAATAACAAATTATTAGTTGACATGTTCTGTTAAAGATGCTAAGATCGATAGATGCAAAAGCAGAAGTAAGAAAATAAATAATAAAAGAACACACGAGAATTATGTGGTTTAGTTTGATAGCCTATGTCCATGTAAGAAGCTCTTAAGGACTACATCTTTACTATATGAGTGAAGTACAATTTCTGTCTTACAATGAACCCTAGACTAATCACAATTAATTAATTGGCTTAATTGTAGTTCAAGTAGTATTTTTAACTTGTACACCAAACATGATTAAACTTAAGCCAAAACTATTGGGTTAATATACCTCTAATATGTTCAATGACTACCCTTACTCTTTTTCGTTGTGATACCATCAAATCTCTCAATAAAAAGTTGATTGTATGTTTTATTATTATTATTAAAAAAAAAGAAAAAGAGGTTGAATGTATGTTTTAGATGATTTATAATAACGCCAGTTCATGGCTCTCTTTAGAATATGCACTGGCACACATATTTAAATTTTTGAATGCAATCCATTTGAAACTTTTAGCATCAAACATTGTTCTGTTTTTTTTTGGACAAACATTGTTTTAGTACATGAAAATTCAACTATAATTTTAATGTTGGGTTTCAGGGATGTAAGTACAATAATATCTCTCGTATCACCCACCTAATATTTTTCATACATTTCTTATGTGGCAATAATCGATCACTAACATTCTCAATCTGGTCTTGAACGGTATGTCATAGATATATATAACATTCCCAAAGAAAAAATTAGCCGCATTTAATTACAAAAATTTACTTAATCGTTGACTTGTATTAGCTATTATGAATACCATAGAAAGTAGAAAATGTTATGTTTAGAATTGAGTGTAACAGTGAAATATAATTTACTGTATATGCATGTATCATGTGTGTGCATACACAAAACTTATAAAGTAGAACACAAAAATTAGTATAGATGATTTGTTTTCCATTTGTAATGATTAGTTTTCTCTAGCCAATCATCTTGGTCTACTACCCTTCCAACCATGTTGCTAAGACTTTTTGTAACAGGCTTTCTGATGCCCAACAGTGCCGTTGGCCGCACGCCCTAAGACAATGGAATTGAGTCACGATCAACAAAGTTGCTTCAAAGAAAGTAGATAATTTGTCTTTAATTGCTTTTTTACACAACTTTGAACCATTCTGGGCTGTACATGCATGCAACGAAAGTAACATATTTGGCCTTTGCGCTGCGTTACAAAGATCAAACCCTCAACGTTTCCTTTGGGATAATTGGGAGGTGCAGTGACAAAGCTAAAAGCTTTGGGGCATGTGGAATTTAGTGTTGGAGCTAATAATCACAGAAAAGTCTTTCAAGTGAGTGAAGGGTTGGAGCTGATATGACAAGTCTTTCAAGTGATGAGCGAAGGGTTGGTGATCAGGTCAATGACCAAAAATATATTGACACTAAAAGCACGGCTTCTAACGTAAAAAGAACTGATGGAACAATATCATAACATAATAAAAAAATAGTGAAAATTGAAAATATTATGAAGGTATTTATGAAATAATTTTTTCAATAATTGTACAGTACTGAGAACTATTTGACCACTTAATTTAACAATTTCTTACCTGAGATGTGAGATAATAATCTATTAATTATGGATAAAATTTATAAAATAATATTAATTCAATGTTGGTTTTCTTCTACAGGAGCAATTTGCCAGATCTCATCACGTATGATTTACTACATTGGACCAAGTCCACGGAAAAGGGTATAGCAGGGTGATCAAAATTCTTACCAAAGCCACATCTCACATGCACGTAGCCAAAAATGCCCCATCGAGGTTTGATTAAAATCATTTGATTTCAGAGAAACAACCAAATCACCGTAACTCGTAACTTTCCAACAAACTGCAAGATTATGCTCAAGAGTAATGTTGGTGCCACATAAAATGACATAACTTATGCCATTTTAATTATTTTAATTAAAATAATTAAAATGATTTGATTTCTGTTTATTTAAAATTTATGTGGTTAATACCTTCTGATATTTCTCTTGCGAAAATATATTTAGGGTTCAAATCTCATTCTCTCGTTGTAATTAAGTATAAAATTATAAATAAATCTATATACTAACGTTAATATTGTACGAGATTAAGATTTAATTAGAAAATTCTTAATTGATCAAAGAAAATTTTCAATGTTGCAATAAGCAGTAAAAAGAAAAAGAAAAAAAAAAAAAAACTCTAATACCAAGTAAAAGTAGAAAGTAGTGTAGAGAGATAAATTAAGTGGAAATAAGAGAAAGATTGTCAAAAAAAAAAAGAATTGAGTTACAGGAAATTTTACTATGTTCAAGCAAATAAAACTACGTAACCCTCGCATGTATCAAAAAAAAAAAAAACTACACAAACCCCACGTTTTCCTTTTATTTTTCTTTTCCATTTTTCTATTCTTTTCGTGTTTGTGACTAGTAGGGGAGATGTTTTTAAAATGTGCAACATTCCAATATCGTGCTACAAAAAAAAAAAGAAAAAAAAAATCATTATTCGCAATTCTATTAACTTAACCATCTTGTCAAACGTGTATCTTACTCACCAAATCTAATGAATATTTCTTGGATTGACATGTTCTTTAGCATGTGAGTATATGACCCAGATTGGATGTAATATATGTGGCAATTTTCGAGGTATTCCACTTGAAATGGACTAGGAACGTTCGTACGTTATCTAAATTCTTTTTCTTTTCACTTTTCTCTGCTGACAAGTCTACAACTTTTTGGTATAAATAATTATCTTCATCTACAAATTGCTCCATTCTGCTTCCAAAATATTCTTGAGCTTGTTCTCCCTTCATCTTCTAATATCACAATCTCACAACCAAAAAGGGGGGAAAAATGGTCTTCTCTAGTTCGTTCAAATTGCTGGCCATGGCTCTTGTTTTAGCAGTCATGTTGCTCATGTCCTCTAAGATAGTTGAAGCAACACCAAATTTCAAACTCGGTTTGTAGAAAGACTACTTTGATTGTTTTAATTTCTGTTTTGTTAAAAATTTTCTTCTTCTAGCATCTAAGATTGTTCTCTTTGATTCCTTTTTCTTTTCTCTCTAGCTAGTGAATCTTCAACCACCACCCCCCTCCCCCTCTCCCACACCCCAGGTTGGTCTAGCGATTTCTAAGGACCCATAAGATCTTTGAGGTCCCGGATTCAAAACTCCTAACTAGCATCCATAATACTTCTTCTAAATCTAAATCTAAGGGGTTGATCTAATGAGTGCTAATGGATCGAAACTCAGCATCTTTGGGTCCACGCAAGGGATTTCCATCTGTAATATATAATTGTTTGTGTGTGAAATGAGAGACTAAATGCTCGAAAAGCTCTGAATACCTATATTAGAAATTAAAAAAATATTTAAAAAATTGTTAAATTTGATTGTGTGTGGTTTCAATGTTGCAGGGCGAAGGGCTCTTGATGTTGTACCACCATATTGGGGTGGCTACACTAGCCACCCCTCACCATAATTGCCAAGGTGGATGCAAAGCAGATCTGGAGAGGAACATGGAGTCTGAAGATGCCATATGCTACTGCCAGATCATTAATATCTACTATTTGAAGACATGTTTTAGACGTTTCTTTTATGCATGCATGTAGTGCTATGTTTGATGGCTAAATAAGATATGTTCAAGGTTCAATTATTCTGGTCTTATAGTACATGTAGTATGCTTAAATAAAATATTAGAAAGATATTAAATGCAATACTATGTTTAGAGTTTGGCATTGTAATGACTTGAGTTGAGTATAATCAAGTGAACAAATAGGATTCACTATTGGAATAAATGAAGAGTAAATGTCTTCCAAAGAACTTTCAATTTTCTCCTATATATTGATTTTCTTGTACCTGTAAGCAGTAACACTAAGTTCTTTAGTGCAAATTATACCCCAAAAGTTTGGAGATTTCTGAATTTTGTATCATAAAGTTTCAAAATTTTGATTTTATTGTTGGAAGTTATATTTTATTTGTATTAGTAACCCCACTGTTCATATTTTCCATTAAGTACTACATAAGCTTGTTACACTTGCTTAGTTTATCTAATAAAATGATGTTACGTCATTTTTGTACCCTAACAATTTTTTCTAAAAAAATAGTAACAATAAACTTAGAAAAAAAAATCTGAAAAATCATTTTATTGAATATAACAAACTAAACATGTGTGACAAGCTTATACAACATTTAACAGAATATATGGACAATAGAGCTGTTGATGCACACAAAATATAACTTTAGGAGGTAAAATCTAAATTCTAAAATTTTAGGGTATAAAGTCTGTAAGGACACAATTCTTTTCCGGCCCAATAATGATGTTGGGCTCGCATATGAAAGATCCCCCACAATATGATTTGTAGAGAGTGGGCTTGGAAAGCTAGCCGTTGGTCACGGGGCGATGCCTGGTCTTGGTTTTAGAGGAATTCGTGTAGAAAAAAGGAGTTGGGCTTGAACAATTAAGCCCTAAGGCGTCGCACCCTATGGGATGGGACTCCTCGGAGTTGATCCGAGGACCATTGAGGCCTTACCCCGGTTCTCCAACGACGGACTTTCTTCCGTGAAGTCCGGTGTTGTTGAGATGTTCTCCCCCATGTGATCTTTCTTTTTCGGAGGTGGGATGGGATCCCCCTCTTTAGATTTACTTACTTTCTTCTTTTATACTCGTCCGTGTTGATTGTCCTTCGTCCACGTGTAGGGTCAATCTATACAAGACTGATATTTGTCCCATCAGTCTAATCCCAGAATTGTTGGGTATGGTTGATAAGGCTGCAGAGTACGGCTCTGTCATGTGTTGGGTCTTATCTGGAAGGGTAGTAAGGATAACTTCCCCAAGATATTTTGGATCTCCTTACAAATTCGTCCCTATACCAGCTTTACCCCCTTTATTCCGGTGGGATTCAGGATCTGCCGAGGACTGAACCGTCCTCGGCTGCCTCCCAAAAATTGTTTTGTGCTCTGTATTGTAGAGCTTGGGCCACAGCTCTCCCCGGATTGGGCCTTCGGATTTTCCAGGAGCAATTGGGCTTGGCCCTTAAATTATTGGGCCCCACAAAGTCCAAAGAGGCAAAGACTCCCAAATTTTAAGGGTGTAGTTTGTACTTTAGCCTTATTTCTTTGAGATTGAAACCTTATTTATGTTTGTGTACATCTCTAAATATAAATATTAAGGGTAAATTACTATTTTGAACTTAACATTTACACTATGCGTCAATTTGGTCCCTAATGTTTCAAATGCATTAGTTTAGTCCGTAACTTTTTGGTATTGTGTCATAGTAGTAATTGCCATAAGTGCTGAATGAAATTAAAAAATACTGATGTATCTACCAATCACAATAAAAAATTATTTTTATGCCACTTAGATGCCAAATGGATTGCCAGGTGGCGTAAAAAAAAAAACAGACAAAACAAAAGAAAAACACAACCTAGATAACAAAATCAAATGGAAATTAAAAGAACAGAGAATTAAAAATACAAAATTGAAACAAAGAAACAAAAAAAAAAAATCAAACAGGTAAGCAAGCAAAAATTTACCGATAAAAAAAAAAAAAATGGGATTGACGTTGATGGCCTCCACATCAATACTGAATACCACTGCCGCAACTCGATTGCAAACCCAAATCTCCATAGCCTGGAATTTTTAACAAAATTAATTTGGGAGAGGGTCTAACTTGAGACATGATAAAGATAAAATGGTTTTTGCCCGTGGAATGCCCATTAAAAAAGCCTAGGGTAGTCAATTAGGCCTAGCCTACTATCCCAGCCCAATACCCAGTTTATCTCACTAAAATACAAAACTATTGTGACCCTGGCCTATATGATTTTAATGATCTGATACCAATTGAAAAATATGTTTTAGAACACATCTATTTTTTGAGATAAAAGATAGAGATTGTATTGAATAAGACCAAAACCAACATATACAAGTAAGTAAAAACCCTGAAACATCCAGGGGAAAAACCGAAGACAAAAAACCAGCAAACGATTAAAAAGGAAAAAAAACAATTAATTTATGAGTGAGTCCAAACAGATTAGTACAAATAGTTTGTTTCAAGTTTCAACCATAGTTAAAATTGTTCAAATAGAAAGCAATAAAAAGGCACACTAATTTGGTAACGAAATGGAAAGCTAATGAAAAATCTTTCTAATGGAAAAACCATTCCAATAATGATCCGATCTTATAGAAAATTATTAAAAGAAACAGCCACAACAATTTTAATGTAGAACTTTTGCACAACTAGACTCTCTATTATAACTTCACCAAATGCCCGTTAATCTTCCAACCATAGTGGCCTCATAATCTCTGAAATCCTTCTCCGCAAACTTCCTCTACAAACATAATTGCATAACTTCAAATGGTCATATCTCATTAATTTCAAATCTAATAAATTGGGTCAAATTTATATTCATTTTTAAGCCTTATGTGCTTACATTTCAATTAAACAAGTTTCAATAAAAAATTTATTGTAATGCAAAAGATAGGAACAAAATTACAAAAGATCATCAACCCATCGTCTTTGCAGCTTCTAAATCAAACTTGATATGTTTTGGAACTAAAGTTTGCCAACAAGTTTATTAACCCTAAAATCTTTGTTGCCCTAGAGCCCGGAGACTCTCTCTAGAGTTTTTATACGTGTTATTCTATTCTGTTTCATTCCTTTCTAAACTCCCAAACAAAATGTAAACCCATTCTTTTCCCTCCGGCCCTTTTAATAGTATCCATGTGCCATTTGAAATTTTAAGGTCGTTTTGCTTGTTTTTCCCTCTCCGTCCACACAAGATGACAAGAACAGGGCAGGCAGAGGCACATTCGCCAAATCATTTCTACGGTTCCTAAGCCATTGCGTAAGTCCTAAATTTGTGGGATAAAGTCAAAGAATAAATAGAAAGGTAAAGGGATCTTGTATGCGACCCAAAATATCTTCCAATGGTGTTTCTATAATAGATAAGGTGGTAAGAATGTATACATGTTACATGTACTTATTATTATTTTTTTTTTTATGAAAGTTGCATGTACTTATTGTTCTTGGTTAACTCATAATTTTTTTATCTTTGATTTTTTTTTTTCCTAGAATCTTGGTTAATTCATAGAGTTGTGAGAGACCGCCGATATTTTAACGCATGTTTGCATGGTACGTAAACAGATCAAACCTATTTGACTATTCAAGTGATCAGAATATTATTCTCAAAAAAAAAAAAAAAAAAAAAAAAAGGTGACGCGAATATTATATAGCATTTAGTCTCATATGCGTGTGTGTGTATATATATATATATATATATATATATATATTATTTGATCAACTAATATTTTGTTTATATTCTAGAACATGTCATATCACGATTCGATAGTTTAGGAATTTTCTAGATTGCCAACTTTTTCTGGAATAAAATTGTTTTTGATTTATTTAAAAGAATGATGGAATCATGCATATTACTTTTGATAAATAGAAGATTTGGAACTAAAGGTATTTTGATTTATAGTTTAGGTGATAACCTTTTTTCTATAGTTACATACATCTACTGAAAAACATGGAATAAGGCTGAGGCAATCGACGTACTATGCTTGAAATTTGTTGATGAGTCTGCTTTATTTTTAAAATATTAATAGGATTTATTGTAATTAATACAGTTATTTCAAAAAAGCTATTATTTTCTCTATTTTTGAGGTATGAGAATGGGTCACTATTTAACACCTTTTTTGGGTCATAATAGCTTTCTCTATTTTTCTCTATTCCATGATTTTCCTCCCTAGTTTAAAGATTCTCATATGAACATTTTACTGGAAAAAAAAAATTCCCATAGTGAGACATTTGAAAATACTTGCAAAACCCATTTATGAAACTGTAGGACTGCCTTGGGGATTCGACCCTACCTTGAATCTTTAGGCATGTATGTAATACAATATAGTATGTTCTTGAGCAGTAAAAATATTCACAGTTCCATCTGAAATTACCTGTAACTTTTTTTTTTTTTTTTTTCGAGAAACAATAATACTTATTAGAACATACACAAAAATATATATACTAGTGTTTTAAATTGGTTTATAAGACATTACATAATCAAAGTACCACTATAAAAGGGCTAACTCTTACAGTAGTAGACACTACAAGAAATTTGGTCTTTAGCGATGGCATATAGTCTTTGCTAATGCTTTAAATATCATCGCTAATTATATTAGCGACAAAAATTGTCGTCGTTAACTTTCGTTAAACAAATTTGGTTACAAAAAAGTTTTTTAGTGACGATATTAATGTCGTCACAAATACAATACTATTAACAACAACAAAGTTGTCGCTAATAGTGACAATTGTCGTCATAAATAACTCGAGACCCCAAGACGAAATGTCGTCGCTACTATCTCATTTGTGGTGACAAATTTTTTTGTCATCGCTAGTAGATTATTATTAATGACGACATGCTTATGGTCATTGATATATCATTACTAGCGACGACGCTTGCTATCGTCACAAATAACGATATATAAGTGACCACAAACATGTCATCACTAAAAATTGCATATTAGCGATGATATTATTTGTCGTCACTAATGATATGATAAAATATTAGCGATGACATTGTCGTCGCTAATAATATTTTACATTTTTTTTTCTTTAAAATTTACATTCTGAATTTTACATGGGTACCTGTTGGGTAATAACAAAGCACAATCCTAAGCACATAAAAAATTTTCAATCACAAATACTCATATAAGCATAAAAACTGCTCAATCAATAACTACTAAAGAGAGAGAGAGAGGGGTCAGTGATTGGTGATTTTTATTTCTTTTTGAAATCTCAGTGATTGGTGATAAAGAATGAAATTAAAAACTGATGTGAAAATACAGGAGTGGGAAAAATATTTTGGTTTGGCGCCCATGAGAAACGAAGTCGTTTGGGCTTTTGTCAATGGTCCAATATTTTTTTCATTTTATTTTAAAACTTATTATTTTTAATGGTAATAAAAAAAAATTTGAGGAACTTTAATGGTAATTAACTAAATTCGTTAGTTTGATAGGAACGTGGCAGGTTTCACCTTAAAAAAGAAAAGTTTTTTAATTTTTAATTTTGAAGTTTTTCTAATAAATTTTACTTATTATTATAAATTAATAATTTATTTATTTAAGTCAATTTTATTATTAAACAATTATTACAAAATTTATGACGTATTACTTGTTATTTCACCTTAATCAAATCAGAAAATTGAAAAAAAAAAAAAAATAACACACCCGAACCCACACAAAATAATAACTTCAAAGCCATTTTAAAGCACTCACATTAGGTTGTAGGAGTGACAATTTATGTTTACCTATCACGTTTGTATTGTACCGACTCATGAGTATTTGACTAAATGGGTTGATACTAACCCAATAAATTTATTAAAAATGTCAAGATTCTTCAATCTCATGTTTGATCCAAGGGAGCACCTAATAGTATCTTCCCATTAAAAATGAATTTTTGAAAATTAGTATTTTTTATGGAAAATATAATTTTAAAGGTAGTACTTTGAACTAATACTTCTGTCACTCCCATATGTGATCCAAGGGAAAAATAACTTTAAAGGAAGCAATTTGGGAAACATAATTTTAATCGAATGGTCAAATTATGAGAACAAGGATAACTGAATCTTCATAGGGCCACAAGGCATGTGACCATCATGCTCCAATTCATATTCAAATCTTGATAATTGGATTTCAAGAGTATAGTGGTGACATATTAGTATTGGCAAAATTCGAGACCAACTGGATGGTTAGATTGAGAACAGAGCCATACAAGTACGTAACACATGTCCATCACGCGCCATAGTTAGATTTGAAATCTAACCGTTGGATTTGAAAAGTGTAATGAAAGGTTAATTCTAGTAAATTATTGTCACAATCAAACGATTGGATTTAGAGAAATGTGTGGTCAAAATTTAGTTAAAGTTGGTCAAATCCGGTCAAACTTAATAGATGGTCCCAAGACCGTTGGAGATTTCGAGACTATTTTGGTCATTTTAGAGGTTTGGGGCATTTGGGTCATTTTAGATGTTTCGAGAGAATTTTGGCCATTCTAGTTGTTCTGGGAGTATTTTGATTATTTTAAAATATACTTACCTACCCTTAGGGGCATATGTCTTATGATATCTTACATGCATCAAGAATAAGACATGTGTTTAGATAATAATGGTTTTGATTTTGGAGGAAAAACAAAAATAACTTTAGTTTAAAAACAATATGAAAAATCCACAATTAGTAAGGGTTAATGTCAAGATAGACTAAAAATCTCATGTTTGATCTAGAGGTGTCTAGGACCCGCTCGACCTGCAAGAATTGCTTGACCTGCGGCCACCAGAACTAAAAGCCAACCGACCCGAGCACCACTGTGGTCAGTGACAGTTTTGTCCAACAAAACCCGACCCTTGTTTGTTCAAGTTTTGGTTTCACTTCTCTCAACATGTTGAAGCCGACCTGACCGAAGAATAGGTAGATTTGTTTGATTTTCCTCCCTTTCTCTCCTTTTCGCTCCTAGATCACGTAGTTTTAGTGGAGATCTCCCTTTCTCTGCCCAAATCTGGTGGAGATCTCAAGTTTTTCACCCAGATCCAGTGGAGATCTCAAGATCTTTATCCAAATTGAGTGAAGATCTTGAGTTCTCCGCCTAGATCCGGTGTAGATCTTGCAATCTCTGCCCATATTGGGTGGAGATCTTGAGTTCTCTGTCCGGGTCCAATGGTGATCTCGTGATCTTCATCCAAATCTGGTGGTGGTCGATCATCTACCACTACTCTCTTGGTTTTGAGTGAAACAACTCGACCCAAGAAAAATCTGACTTGATCCAACCCGTAGGTAGAATCGGTTGGTGGCCGGTCCGTCGATTTGCCACCCGATGGAATCAGGTCGGTTTCAGGTTGGGCACAAACCCAACGCAGACCGACCTGTGGACACCCCTAGTTTGATCCAAGGAAGCACCTATTAGTATCTTCCCTTTAAATATGAATTTTTGAAAATTTAGTATTTTTTATGGAAAATATAATTTCAAAGGTAGTACTTTGAACTAATACTTCTGTCACTCCCTTATATGATCCAAGGGAAAACATAACTTTAAAGGAAGTAATTTGGGAAACATAATTTTAATTGGATGGTCAAATTATGAGAACAAGGATAATTGAATCTTCATGGGGCCACATGGCATGTGACCATCATGCTCCAATTCATATTCAAATATTGATCATTGGATTTCAAGAGTATGGTGACATATTGGTGTTGGCGAAATTTGAGACAAATTGGATGGTCAAATTGAGAGAACAAAGCCATACAGATACGCAACACATGTCCATCACACGCCATAATTAGAACTGGAATCTGACCGTTGGATTTGAATAGTGTAATGAAATGTTAATTTTGTTAAATTATGGTCACAATCAAACGGTTGGATTTAGAGATAGATGCAATCAAAATTTAGTTAAAATAGGTCAAACCCGGTCAAACCTGGTCAAACTTAATCAATGGTCTCAAGACCGTTAGATTTGGTGAAACTAAGTTCAATGGGAAGGTTTTCAATGGATTATTGGGTATTGGCAAAGTTGTTAGAAAATATCAATAAAGAAATAATTTTGCAAGATAACGAATATCATGTTAACATTGACTTAAATAAAATTGATTAGACAAGATGCATGATGAAAAAATTATTTTGGCTCATATATCATGTATTATCACTTCTGATTTTAATCAATTTGAATATGTATGTTATAAATATATTTTAATTTGATTTACTTATTTTTGGTAAATATTATTACATAATTAATGATTGAATTGGTTTAGTTGAATATTTTATAAATTTATAATGAATATACCTTTCATATATGTATATCTATAATTTTTTTTAAATAATTTTATTAAGTATTTGTGTATCTTATGACACATGATACACAAAAATCAAAATTGATTCATGATATGATTCACATTTTGATAAGTATGGGTATTAGTCAGTATTTTGAGTGGAATTAGAACTTTCTTGATTTTTGTTATTTTATCGATTTTGAGTTTCAAATGGGTAAAATTATGATTTAAGAGTATTTTGAAGCAACAAGCCCTCCCTAATCTCTTTGTTTTTTGTTTTTTGTTTTTTTCTTTTTAACAGATTGGAGAGTATTAAATTACTTTAGAGATTTCAAGGTTATTTTGGTCAAGGTATAAGTTTGGGGGTATTTTGGTCATTTTGATGAGGCTAGTGGTATTTTAATCATTTCAAATATTTTAAGGGAATTTATGTCATTTTAAATATTTTAAGAGGCATTTTGGAGGATTTGATAATAAAAAAAAAATCATATTATATCAAAATTATTTTGGCCACATATTATTGATAACAATCTTTGTCGTCATTAAAAGATTCCTAATAGCAACGACCTAATTCGTCACTAATATATAATCTGCTTCCCTCCATTAATTCCCTCCACTTTTTAAGAGTGAAAATTTTTCCCTTCATAATATTTTGGTAGATATATTTGCGACATGTTGTAT
Source organism: Quercus lobata (assembly GCF_001633185.2). Classification (NCBI taxonomy): domain Eukaryota; kingdom Viridiplantae; phylum Streptophyta; class Magnoliopsida; order Fagales; family Fagaceae; genus Quercus; species Quercus lobata. Next base: position 23,421,463 of record NC_044906.1, on the reverse strand, counting down.
CATTGCTAAAAGGTGACTATCAGAGACGACAAATTATATCGTTGCTAATAGCCTTTTATTAGCGATGACCAATGTGTGATCGCTAATAAAGAAAGTACATATATAATATATTTACTATATAATTTTAGCCACATATCAACGACGACACACAAGGTCGTCACTAAAGATGATTATTAGTGATGATAGATGTAGTCATTATTATAAATCTTATTTTTGTGACGTAAATGTTGTCACTATAAAATTTATTGTCATTGCTAAAAGTTTCCCTCCATTTTCCAAAAGTAAATAAAATTCCCTCCATGATGTTAGCAACGACTTATTAGCGACTACCTTAGTGTCATCGCTACCATGCACTTATTAGCGATGACCATATATAATCGTTGCTAATGTGTGCCTTATAGTGACGACTTTTTGATCGTTGCTAAAACATTGGTCGCAAAAGGTCAAAATTCTTGTAGTGAAGAGTTTGTAACAAAGTTCTCTCATGTTCTGACCATTTTGGTCGACTGAGTGTCTTGTGAGATCATGGCCTCAAATGCTTTTCAAAATGCTGTCATGTGCCATTTTGCCAGATAGGTTCTCCATTTTTCTCGATCGAAACTCCATCTTGTACAACTTCAATTTAGATACATTAATAGTAAATTCTAACTTTTCTTCTCCACTTTTTATCATTTTTGCCAGGCCCCAAAAAGAAGGAGGAAAATCCGGGCCATATTTGGTAAAGAAGATCCTAAAAGAAAAAAGAGGGTCGAGAATGCTCCGTTGAATAAGGAAAGGGAAAACGTGTATCACTTGTGGCCACAATTACATAATAACGTATTTCTTAAACATATTTTACCAAATACGTTCTTTTCTTCTTCTTCTTCCTTCTTTTTTTTTTTTTTTTTTTTTTTTTTTTGATACCATGGCATAAACATAAGACAAAGTTAAGTTACATGGGGAGAGATCCAACAGTAGTGGATTGGAGCTTGAACAGCTAAAGAGGCAACATCTAACACATTGCATAGAATAAGTTTTGGAACAAAAAGAGTGCAAAAGGATAAATCCTGTTGAGTGAGGTAATGCAGGTCTGTCATCATAGAAGTCTCCTGCCATCTTGGTTGCACTACAAAAAAAAGGTCCTCTGGCCGCGTTTTTAAAACGCGGCTATATGGCAAAAAAACGTGGCTATAGCCTATAGCCATGTTTTTTTAGGCCACGGTTTCTAATGTGGCCTAAAACCCGTGACTATAGGACTGATGGTCCTATGGCCGCACTTTTTAACCGCGGCCCAAGCCCTGGTCCTATAGCCCCGTTTAAAACGCGGCCTAAGGGTACGGGCTTAGGCCGCGTTTTAAACGCGGCCTAAGCCTTTACCTTAGTCCGCGTTTTAAACGCAGCCCAAGGTTGAACCTTAGGCCACGTTTAGAAAGTGCGGCCATACTTAGGTGATTCTTTTGCAATTGGTAAGGAACAAAATTGGTCTAAAACCAAGATCTCTGGCCTTTATAGCGGCTTCCATAATTGCGTCTTAAAAGTTTTTGTTTTTGTTTTTGTTTTTTTTTGTTTTTTTTTTTTTTATCTCAATTTTTTTACAAATAAATTAACTTTTAACTTCTTAAAAAATTATGTTAGTTTTTATCTTTTTTGTCACACATTAAGTATAAAAGTTACAAAAAATTATATATATTTTTTATAAATACTATGCAAATAAGTTATCAAAAACTACAAAATTCTCAAACAAACATTTATTTGAAAAGTTGCATTTTAGGCCACATCTGCTAAGGAGGTTTGGAATTTTTTTTTAGTTTAAGTATTGTTTTCATCCATGAACTTTACTTAAGGTTTGATTTTCGTCTCAAACTCTGGTACTCTATTTGGTTGAGAAGATTTGGAAGATGATGGAAAAAGGGAGAGAGAAAATCACTTTTTATGTTATTTTGTTGGGAGAGAAAAGGGGAGTGAAACTAATGGGGCCCAAGTATTTTATTCTCAGGCCCGCCAAAATACATTCTCCCCAAATTGGGGAGAAATGTGGAGAGAAAATGAGAACACAAAAATGAGTAGCATTTTGGACATAACTATCCCTGTGCAACATTGGTTTTTTTTTTTTTTTTTCATTGTTAGTCTTTTAGATTGTATTTTTGTAACACCCTAAAATTCATAAATAATAAATGTCTATTCAATCTAAATAATCCATAAAATATTAAATAAATGTAACCAACAACCTAAAATCTCATCACATTTGTCAGAGCTCTAATTCCACCAAAGATAAGAATCCTAAAAAATAACTCTCCAGTACAATGTTTAATACCATAAAAATAATAATAAAATCCTCAATTCAACAAAATAATTCATAACTGTTGTCTTCCAAGAATCTCTACTCCAATGATCCCTCTAATGTATCTATAAGGGGAATAAATGGGGGTGAGATAACTCAATAAGTGGAATTCATGACACTGGGGTGTGGGAACAAACCTTTCAAATAAATAATTCTTACAATAAATTTATAACTTGTAACTCATCAATATTTTATCATCAAATATTTCATACAAAAAAATATCTTTATATTGTGAGCCATCATAATACATATATCAATATCATCATATAAACAATTTTCTAGACTTTTCTCATGGTCAACTTTTACGATCCGTTAACAAGGTTGTGCTGTCCCCTTTTAGGACTAGAACCTCCTTTTCATTCATTTTCTTAAAGATGGCTCCTTTGGAACCTAAATGTGCACTCCCTTGCTAAGGAGCTTCCTTTTTGGATCCTCAATAGTATACTCCTTGCTAAGGAGCTATCAAATGTGCACCGTCCCCTTTTCTGGGATCGTCCTTTGCTAAGGACTAGCTGCAGTATGATTATTCCTTACTAAGGACTAAATACAATACTAAGTTTTTAATCACGACTTGCCATAGGTTTTCAAAACATATTCAATATGTTCACAAAAATAATCCATTCATATCTCAAAAATATAAAGATATATTCACACATACAAGTTTAAATAAATTCATATTGTCCCACAAGTTTTTCATAAAACGAATAGTCAATGTGTATATCAAACGTTTATAAAATATCAATTTATATATAGAAAATCAACATATTTCTTTGATATAAAATAGTTTAATAATCAACACTGTTTTGGAAAACCCCCAAAATTAGTAAACGCCACTTACCTTTTAGTTGCAAAAATATGAAACCAACCTCCCTTGAATCACAACAAATCAGTAGAATTAGAACCTAGCAACACCAAAAATAGGTCCATCAATACACAATTTCCCACTTAAAATAAGTTTTCACACTTAGATAGTTTAACCTATCATCATTATGGCCTACGGAGGTGTCTAGTTTCTTTGGAATACATTTCAGCTTTGTCAGTGGGCTTGGCTATTGAATTCGTGGCCATCACTACTTGGAATTGCAATTATTAAATTGATAAATGGGAGCATTGAAATGCCTCATTTGATGCCTGAACTTGTCAATTAAGTTTCCAAAATTTTCACAACTATTCTAATTATAGTGTCTGCCTATAGCTGCCACCATAAATCCCTTGATGCTACAAAACATAAGATATTGCTAGTCAATTTTCTGAAAAATGGCAGTGCGTGGATGGCAAATTGGTTAACTTAAATAATATATAACTTCTTATTCCTACGTTATAGGGGCTAACAAGATATTCTAGGCTTGAAAAGCATTGCTACCTTCTACAATAATTTAGAGTTGAATACACGTCACTAGAAGGATGATAAGAAGATAAATATCAATCATAAAGCAACCTTTTCCCTTTCACATGGTGACAAACTTCAATTGATAAGGTCCAAGCCTATTACTCTATTAGGTACAATTTCAAAGCCTATGGAGTACCCTTTCCTGACATATAGCCATATTGACCATTCCTAATCTAATATAATAACAATTATAGGAGCCTTTTTTCTATTAATATAGTGATAGTTTAGGTTCATGACAATTGCTAGCTATTGAATATTCAAACTTCTTATGTATATACACATGTAACTTAAGAGGTAAAAGACTAGGGTTTTTTGAAAGCTTATCAAGGCCCATATATTTACTTATGCCACCTCACTTGGGCTTCATGTACCATAGTATTTATCTTATTTTTAATATCTTAGGCCCAAATGAATTAAATCCATTTAATTGTAGGCCTCCTTTTTAATTTATGTATAATTATTAAATTGGTATCAAAATTATGGGGTGTTACAATTTTGCAACAAGTCAGTCCTAAATAGGTAAACCCTCTGAAATCCTATTGGTCTGTTTGGATTGAGGAGGAGGGAGGGGAGTAGAGTAGAATGGACCCAAAATTTTTCCATTTTCAGCCAATTTTACTCTACTTCCATCCACTTCCCCTCCCCTCTTCCCTTAATCCAAACAAGCCCTAAAAGACAGCAAATGCTTATTCTTAAAATAAATAAATAAATAAAAATCTCCCTAGAATCAAATTGATTTTACCAATTTTATTCCTTAGCCACTATCACTTAAAATTTCAATCACCCTTGTAATAGATTTTGAGATTATTCAGATTAAAAAAAAAAAAAAAATCCCTGAGATCTTCTAATCTTTAAAGACTAGCAAGTCCAATCTGGCAAAAAAAAAAAAAAAAAGTGTGTAAATACATTATAACAGCTTTGAGCAAAAAAAAAAATCCACATTTAATTGAACTCGTGAGGCCATGGCAGCAAGTCAAGCAGTGACATTTTCAAAGGAACTGTGTGTGTAAGGGTCCATGTGGGGTAGTTTGGTAATTGAATTAGGAATATTGACAATAAGACCCAAAGTTCAAAGTCTCTCTAACCCTTTCCCTGGGTAATTGAACTAGGTGCAGTGCAGAGCTATTTTTTCTTCTTATTTCTTTGACTTTGAACTTGTCTATCATATAAGCTGTGTTATTACCGGTATTTTTCTTTTTCTTTTACTTTTTCTTTTTGCTGGGTTTTTTTTTTTTTTTTAATTTGACTAGCCTGTAATCCTCCCATGTGATGCAAGAGACTTTAAGTGACATTTGCAAAGGAACTGCGTGTGTAAGGGTCCATGTGGGGTAGTTTCGAAATTGGAATTAGAATATTTTATTACGACCTAAACTTCACGAGTCTCTTTAACCCTTTCCTTGGGTAATTGGATTTGGTACAGAGCTACCTTTTCCCCTTCTTCGTATTTCTTTTACTTTTAACTTGACTATCATGTAAGCCGTATTATTAACGGTATTTTTATTTTTGTTTTTGTTGGATTTCTCTTTTAATTTTGACTAGCCTGTAATCCTCCCATGTGACGCAAGAGACTTTCAACTGCCAAAGGTTTGTAAGACTAGACATGGCAAAACGGGTCAGAATTTTCTAACCCGAACCCGATTTTTTTGACCCGAAGCAAAAACAGGTTGACCCGTGACCTGAACCATTTTTTAAAACTTTTTTTTTTTGGTAAAAAAATAATAAAATTAAGACAATATTGGTTTAATTTTTTGTTGTGACATTTAAGGAAACAATTAAGACATTTACATAGCTGTATGCAAATTAATTGAAAGATGAATGATTGAGCATTCTATAATGAGTAAAGATTTTAAATATCAAATAGTAAAGTATATGCTAAGATAATTTGATTATAGTACAGTTAAAAATATAGATTTAAAATTGTAGACATGTGTGAGAAACATTCACAAGTGTGAAAATAGTGAAGCCAAAGTATCAAATTAACATAAATTATGAATGCTTAGACCTATTTTTTAACAATTTATATCCAAAATAAACGGCTTTTCAAATAAATTATTATATTTCCTAAAGTGTGTGTTACTTAACAATGATATGATATTCATAAAAGAAACCATGTATAAATAAGTAAACAATCAAATTTTAATATATATCTCAAATTGAAACAGAATGCCAACCACAATTGACAATAGATTATAAAATTAATTTTCAAGATTGTAAATTTCTTATATGTCTTTATTCTTTGTCAAATGAATTATCCAATAAGTCATTTGTAATTTTGTTTTATATTTTGGGATGTTGATATTGTGTAGAAATAAAACTTGTGTATTTGTTTTACTTATCTTTGTATTATTTTGTTTTAGATAGAAATGATAGGATTTGTATAATTTTAAAATTATTGAATAAGTATTAATAAGTGTAATTCATTCTTGATATAAGTGGTGAATTCAAAGTAATACATTTTACATCAAGTAATTTATTGCATGACTTTCTAAATGGCAAATAAATGTTGTTTTCTTATTTTTTTTTTTAAAAAGTTCATGTGAAAAATGCTGGTCAACCCAACCCGACTCGCAACCCGATTGACTCGACCCAAACCTAACCTGACCCACCCGTTTTGTCATGTCTAATTAAACCTCAACCCAATTACGTACACATATACTCACAAAACACAAAATACAAAGTATTTGCATGATCGATTACTTGAACACCTTGGCATGAAATATGCCAACACACTAGGATTCTAACAAGAAGTTAAACATTTTTTAAAGTATACGAGCATTAACCCTAAAAGGTTAGGGAGTAAAAGGATACATGAAACATTAGAAACTAAATTGACACATAGCCTAAACTTTGGGAACCAAAAACATAATTTACCTAAATATAATTGAATGAAAAGGAAAACAAAATGTCGAGGCTTGTTTGTTTCATCTTCTTGAATGAATATTGTAATTTAAAATTTTAAAGGCAAATTATACTAACGTTATTTGACATTTTGAAAATGTTTAGAAACCTCCTCTAGTAATAAAATGACACTTAGACTCTTGAGTATTTATTACCATTTTTTTTTCAATTTTTCATGATTTTTCTTATCATATAACCTAATAAAAAAATCTGCATAATAAACACTATTTGGGGTTATTTTATAAATGAGATTTTAATTTGAAAATTCTGTATCTTGACTAATTAATAATGGCAAGTAAATGGTTATTGAAGATTTACTTAAATGATGAAATGTTGTTTACAAAAATGAAATGAGGTTTCTGACATCTCCCAAACCTTGAGGGGATTTAGTATAATTTATCCAAAATCTAATCATGAAATATCAAAATCTTTTAGGATTGAATTATTCCATTTGTTGTGATTTTTATTTTTGTTTATTTTTCATTATTTTTCTGATTTTTAGATTCTTTTAAAAATCTACTAGGGATTTACCTAAGTAAGACATATAGGGATTTAGTCTAAAAGGCAAAATTAAAAGGCAAGATTGAAAGAAAAATTAATTTATAAAATGCTAATTGATATAAATAGAAATTTAAATAAAAAATTGAGTAGAAAATTAAATAAAAAAATATGCTAGGATCATATTTTTAGGTATTGAATAATCTGATTCAAAATACACTTTATGATGTATTTTGAGTCTTAGTATTAGTGTCTAAAAGTGTTTTGGAGATTATGATTAAAGACACAAGACACTACTCAAGAATCTACTTAAGACCAGCCGAATTTGCTTCCTTGATAGAAAATTTAACTCTAGGTTGATTGATCGAACTTTATTAAATTTTGATACCAAATTGATATCACTTGACTGATCTAGATTTGTAGATTCTAAGTTTGGTTGAAGATGTTGTTGGCTTTTTTTTTTTTTTTTTGGGTGTGTGTGTATGTGTGTGCACGAGAGTGTGCTCAACCACATGTTGTCCACTAGAATGGTGACCTTGCTAGAATTGAATTTGTTTGGGGAGTCAAGTTCGGACCTCGACATTGGACCGCATAGTCCAAGGGCTTCCGTTGCAATTTTAGGCCTACAAAATGAGTAAAGCCTAAAGTCTAAGAATCATGATAATGGTTGAAATAAATAAATAATATATGCTTAATATAATAGCTTTGATTAATGGTAGCAATAACTACTGAAATAAAGTAATATGTATTTAGTGAAATATTTTGATTGAATGATAAACTAAAGATCATAATGATGTATATCTAGCAGTGGGATGGGTCCAAAATAATGTATGTCAAATAGTTTATGTTTAGTGAAATATTTTGATTGAATGATAAACTAAAGATCATAATGATGTATATCTAGCAGTGGGATGGGTCCAAAATAATGTATGTCAAATAGTTTATGTTCAACTATGGTCTATGTTCAAATAATGTATGTTCAGCAGTGACAGATCAATTTATTAGTATATGTGTTTATTAGTGAAATACTAGTAAAAACGTGTTTATTAAATAGTTATGTAATATTAAAATAATTTGTATTTAAAGATGAAGTAATCATATACTCAATAATGTAAATTTAGAGATATGAAAACATAGTCACTTATCTTTGTATGGTTTGTAGCTTTAGCTATATAATATCAATGAGTTGATATTATTCCAACAGCTTGACACCAGCAATGAAGAGGTAGTATGCCATGATAACTTCAAGATTGAAGGGGAAAAATGGGTACAATTGGAGGGGTAGAGAGTATGTCTAGCTATGTGCAGAGGTCGGTTAAGTTTGTCTCCTTTATCATGCACTTAAAATATTTTTTCCTTGATAATGCTCTTTTAGTTATTATTGAAGTTGTGAATAGTATTGTCTTCCATGAGAAGGGCTTTATAGTAAGATAGGTTTGTGCCTTCGAGAAGAGCTTTAATATGAGGTCTTTGTGCCTTCTAGGGGAAGGGCTTTAGTATTATAAGTTTATGCCTTCTATGAGAAGGGCTTTTAGTATGAATGTCTGATATCTCTTGAGAAGTATGGAGATGGTAAAAGATATAGATGTGTTGTGGGATATAGTATTTGTAATATGCATGGATGATAAGTATGGATACTTGGTGAGAGATGGGTTTGTAATATATATGAGTAATATGTATGGATAATTTGTGAAAGGTGTAATTTATAAAGTGTATGAGAAATATGTATGGGTATTTTGTGAGATATGTAATTTGTATATAGATACTTTGTGAGTTATGGAGTTTAAAGATATATGCAGTATGTATGGATATTTTGTGAAGAATGAATTTGTAAGATATATGGAATTATGAGAGATATATAGGTTAAAGATAGTAAAGATATGAAATTATAGTTGCTAGAGGGGTTGTGATGGATAATATGAGGTATGTGATGGCTTATGTTGCTTTCTAAGAGAAGAGATGTTGTAAGAGAAGTAAAGAGGCAGATGTGTTTAGGTATTTAGAGATATGGGCAGCAAGACAGATGATTTTTAGAATAAGGAAGATGAGAGAATGGGTATAAGATGGGTAGTGGGGGTATGGAATGGTGTCCTTAAGGCTTTAGCTTGGTCATCTTTATATAGAGCCAAGTTTGAAACTAAATCAGATCAAGCTAGAAGAAAGACTAACAAATAAAGAAAGATTTTTAGCAAAGAAAGAGTAGTTTCTTTAGTTGGTTTTGATTTTTAGCCAAAAAGGGGAAAACTGTAATTTCAAGGCTGCTAGACCAGCTGTCACATCTATTCTGAAACAACTATCAAAGTAGTCTAAAAAAGGTTGTCACAGTTGTCATAAGACAGCTGTTGCTTGGAGATTGGAATTAGTTGGGGAGAATATTCAACATTTATTTCATGGATTATGATTGAAAATGGTAAGATCTCTTTTAATGGTATCTTGCTATTTTGGGTATAGGAGATGGTTGCTGGGATTGAGCATTAAAGGGCTGGGGATGTCAATTTCAGCCAGGTGTCAAGTGCTAAACACACTGCTAGTGATTTGCTTGAAATGTTTTTAATTTGAGTATTTCCATGATTCTATTACAATTCATTTTTAGTAAGTAATCAAATGATTGATTGATATTTAATGAATATTTAGAGATCTAGTCAAGGTCTCATTGTGTTGTGACTTAATCTTGGTGAGCATGAAAATCATTTAATGCTCTGCTCAAGCAGCTGGACGGAGAATATTTGGGTTGATCTTCCATTTAATGCTGGATTAGGTTCGAGATTATGACAGATTGGAACTGGACATCAAAGATATCATGAATATTTTATATTTGGAGATTAAAGATAGCCAATTAAATTTTAGGAATGGCAATGGGTTGGTTTTGGGCCGAGTTTCTTTATGCCCAAACCCGACCCGTGGGTCTGCCTTGGAAACCCAAACCCGCCCTGTTTAATAAACGGATTTTTTTTCCTGCGCCCCAGACCTACCCCATCAGGCCCCGCCTAGCCCATGCCACTTCAGGGCCCAATCTATGGCCCAATCACAAAAAAAAAAAAAAAAAAAAAAAAAAAAAAAAAAAAGGTTGTCTGAAGCCCTAAAACCTTCACAAACCTAGATCAGAAATCCAAAAAAAAAAAAAAACCCAAGATCATGTTCATCAATCTAGATCAGAAACCCAAAAAAGAAAAACCCCAAGACGCCAAGATCTTGTTCATTAACCTAGATCAGAAACCTAAAAACAAAAAACCCCAGGATCCTATTCTTCAATCGAACCAGAGTAGCAACTAAAAACCCAAAAACAAACACAAAAATTTTAGATTTTTTATTTTCCCTTTCAAAATCACAAACACAAACACAAACACTAATATAAACACAAACACAGAAATCACAAACCCAAACCAGATTAAAAAAAAAAAAAAAAATAATAATAATAAAAAAAGGGAACCCAAACCCTAACAATCCCAAAGGTCCCAAACCCTAATGAACCCAAACAGGAATGGCAAAAAAAAGATGAGAGAAGAAAATATTGTGATATTGAAGGCGCAAGGAGGAGGGAGAGAGGGAGTGATTGAGGGGGGTGACGATGAGGCAGTGAGGCTGTGAGTGTGGCTGTATGGGTTGGTGACAGTGACGACTTGAGGAGTTGAGGGCAGCGGTGGTGAGGCTGTGGCCGTGTGGTTGAGGCTATGGTCGTGTGGCTGTGGCTGTGGCTGTGGCTGTGGCCGTGAGAGAGACTGGAGATTTGAGAAAGGGAGGGTGGCGGCTCAGAGATGAGAATGGGAGAATGAGATGAAAAATGAAATGAGTTAGGGTTGTTTATAATTGTATATATATATATATATATATATATATATATATATATATATAGGGTAGTTAGATCATTTTATATGTAACTAGGTCGGGTTCGGGCTGGGTTTTGATGAAACCCAAGCCCGACCCAGACCCGCTTCGAGTTTTTTTGTTTTAAATCCACACCCGACCCTATTTTTAATCGAACTGAGTAAAACCCAACCCATTAGGGTCGTGTTAGGCCAGATATCCGCGGGTCGGGCTTGGATTGCCATCCCTATTAAATTTAGACATGCGTTTGAGTTGGATTTTAGCTGAAAATAGTATTGTGGTTTATGTGAAATAATATGATTAGGTTTCTAAATTCGTCTAAAAACAAATAGAGATTAAATGAATAGTTACTTGGTCAGGATTTAGATGGCTAGAGCTTTAGAGTATTTGTTATATGATGGGTATTAAGTTTTAGGTAAAAAGCAGTGGGGGGTTTTATCATTTTAAGTGTTATGTGACAAGAGATGCTTACCAGATGTTACTCGCTATACACTAACCCGTTAGAATTCAGGGAGTTGGAGAAGACGTGTCAAGCAACATGTTTCTTTTATCAACTTTAAACTGCTGGAGTTTTAATAAACATACTTCTTGGTCCTCCAAACCATGACTCCTAAAGTTTTCCCATAGAGACTAATGAGCTTGAATCATGAGCTGAAGATGAGATGACTTACCGTGGGAATTGATGAGATGACATGTCATGGGCATTGATGTCATTTTGTGTAAATATGGGCTTTTATTGGAAAAGCTGCTTTTCATGAGTATGAGAGAGATAATATTGGCCATGAACTTTGATTCATTGCTTGAGCTTGATTCATATATTGATGTTGAGGATGTTGTGGATTATGAACCCAATTGATGAAGAGGAAATGTGCACAATGAATCCGCCTCTTGAAGTAAAGATCTTGTGGGCCATGTGAGCCCAATCCTTGAAGTTGAATAAAATATGGGCATTTTTGGGTTTTAAAGGAGATTTACCCAAAATCAATGATAATGTTGATGTGGCATGGATTGCCAATGAAATAATGTCATGTGGCATGAAAAAAGAGCCTCAACAATTGTTGTCTTAAGCTGACTATAATTATGAGTTTTTGTAACCTTAATAGAGAGCTTATATAAAAGCCCAGAAAATCGTATTTTAAATAAGGTTATAGGGACTAGAATCCTAAGGCTTTTAGAGAGAAATCGTAGCCTCCACATTGCTACAATTTTTGTTAGCCAACAGTTCTCTACCAAGCAAAGTTTCCAACACCAACCATTGAAGATCTTGTTGATGTTTTTGTTATGCCAATGGTTCTCTACCAAGCAAAGTTATACTACTGCAAACAAGTTGTTGCTGTGATGAAGTTAGTCACATCGATTAGTAGATCTGCGCAACCAAGGTAGTCTACTAAGATAAAAATTCAACTAGGTTGGAGCAGAGATGGGATCAATAGGTTCTACAGAAGGTAGCTATTTGGGATTGGGTAAAATTATTTATACTTGTAACCTCAACCTTATTAGTGTATTCTTCAAGAGTGGTTTTTCCAGTTGAGGTTTTCCTTATCATGACCATATCGCCATGTCAATTTATCTTTAATTGTACGTGCCTTAATTGAATATTATATGTAATTAGACTAAGTAATCCACTTGGATTATTGGTTAATTTAATTGGTTTAATTTAAACCCAATATAAGTGGTATCAGAGCTAAGATTATGGGTTCTAGTCACATGAACATCAACATAAGGGGAGATTGTTAGGGGAGGGGGAGCACAATTTGGCTCCATATAACTGCTCTAAAAATAGGCCTACACGGTGTGATGTCAAATGCCATTAAAGACTTAAATGTGTCTTCCTCGTTACCTATTGGTTTTAAAGTGGGGTGATATAACTCACAGTTTGACATAATTATTATACATACATATAAATATATTCATGATTTGATTTGAATCTATAAAGCCCATTCTATGATGATTAATTGCTTTTTATCATGAAGTCAATATACTATTTGATTTTTGGTGTAAATGAGATTTGAATTGATTTTTATTCAATGATAGATTCATAATTGCAGAACTGGTTTACTTAGATGTGTTGATTGTTCAGTTAGATTTATATCACATAGTTGTAGAATTTCATTACGTGTTTTTTGTAATATACAATTTTTATTGTTACCGTTTCATTCCATACAATAAAAAGACAAATACGAGAGCGTGAATTTATAATTACAGGATATTACCTACATTTTAAAAAGAGAAGTGTAATAACTATTTGGAAAAATAATAGACAAACAGGAGAGCGTGAATATATAATTACAGGATATTGCCTACGTTCAAAAAAAAAAGTGTACTAACTATTTGGAAAAATAATTATAAGAATGTAGACCTTGTTAGAATTATGTGCCCTCAAAAACAATACTGTGCATTTTTATTTGATGATAAAATTCTATTTTCACATTCATAATTTTTATAGGTATATTTCATTGTTTAAATGTGGCATGTGATGTCACCTCTGTAGGAAAAATCATGTTAATGGTTAAGGAACCAAAGACAGGGAGTAATGATTTTTCATATATTATTAAATTGTTCTAGGCTGTGGATATTAATTGATTATTACCATTGAAGCCTACACTTGTTGTGCTGCTATATGATAGGATGATTTACTCCATCATTGAAGTAGTGACTTTAAGCAAACAAGTGGGTGTAATGTAACAAGTACATACACTGAATTGGATCCGATCAAGAACACCTTATGGAGTGATCATTGTTATTTAAAAGGTTGTTCTATCACAATTTTTCTATTGTCCTCAAACATGAAGGGTTTGTGTATATTTATTTATTATGCACATAACTTTGACAATGTCAACTGGTGATGCCAATTTTAAAGGCTATATACAGATACGTTGGGTTATGTATGTAATGAGTAAAATATATAAATGCTCAACAATGAATCCACCAGTCTCTAAAGAAGATAGTATATTCAGTTGATTTTCATATTGAAGTTGGACTCAAAACAAAACCGGCCGGTGACATTTTTCAAAAATGTTTTTTATATATATATAATATTGTATATATATATATATATATATTTAAAGAGTTTTATAGATATTTTGGAGTCCAATAGAAATTATGAAATCAAGAAATTAAGGGTCAAATAAGCTAGGGACATGACAATGATATTTATCCAGTCCTAGTGGCTTGTGGGAATATAGTATGGTGGAAGGACATAGATATAAAATTGTATGAAATGGGACCTCATTTGTAATTCTCTAATCTTCAGGGGTCAATTGCAATGTGTTGATGGACATTATTGCAATATGTAGAAGTTCAGATATTTTCTTGATATGATTGAGAAAATTAAGAAATAATTTTGGAAAGAGTTTCAAGATAAGTCAATAACGTTTAAAAGTTATTGATAAAATCCTACGGCTGAAGATTAGGATCCCTAAGGATCCCACGTCCAATCTCTCTCTAGGGTTTTTAAAAGTCTACTATAAAATAAGATTTTATAATATCATATTTAGTGGTTGGCCATCAGAACTACTGTGTGATACTGCAGTCTTCTAAAAAACTCAAAAGAAATAGAGAGAGAGACGTGAATACCTTGGGAGGCAACACGCTTGGGTTGCTAAGAGAGGTACGCAATTTTATTCTATTTAGAATCCATGGTTGTGTGGTACAACGATCTTTAAATGAAAATATGATTTTGTTTTATATTGTTTCCGCAAAAGCTTTCAGACCTTTTTTTAGAGACAATTTCAACCTATGACATCCATTCCTAATAATAGCTATATATCATCAAACCAAGATACCAATTGATTTTTGGTGTAAGCGAGGATTGAACTCCAAATCTCTTATTCAACTATTAAAGATTTTACTAGTTGAGCTAACTGAAACCCACATAAAAATGTAGACCTAATAAACAAGAAAGGGATCATGAACAATTGAAATCTTCTTTTTTATATTACTTATTTAATTTATTTCAAACACAAAATTTCAAATGAAAAATAGTTATTAAAAAAAATGAAACATAAATATAAACTTCTATTAAGCAATGAATTTCATGGATGGAACATCATATGTTCTAATAATTATTATCTATGGAAAATGATAAAACTCATTATAATTTTTAGGATACTTACGCATAAAAATGTAGTAGTTATCTAAATACTAATTGTGGGGACATTAGAAGGCTTTTGTCCGCTTTGGGGAGCCAGTCCCTCACGGTTTTGTCCTCGTCCCCGAGTGTGGTATTGGGGGTTTTTGCCTTTGAGGTGATTGACACCTAGGCTCACCTTAGTCCCACATCGGTTAGAGAACCCTCACACTCAAGGTTTATAAGCTTCTGGAGCAACCAAGAGTGTACCACTAAAATGATGAAATTCAGAAGCTTATAAACCTTGAGTGGGAGGGTTCTCTAATCGATGTGGGACTAAGGTGAGCCTAGGTGTCAATCACCTCAAAGGCAAAAACCCCCAATACCACACTCGGGGACGAGGACAAAACCGTGAGGGACTGGCTCCCCAAAGCGGACAAAAGCCTTCTAATGTCCCCACACTAATAATTACAAACTCAAAAAATATATATATGCACGGGTCAACCAATAGTAATAATAAGTATATTCAATAGTTGTAATATTAGAGGGAGGTTTATTCTACCTTAACTATACCAAAGTAGTGAGGGTAAATTAGAGGAGTCTTTGCAATTTCCAAAATAGGTTATTTGGATCTAATGTTTTATTGCACTGGACTCATTAAAATGATGAAACACGTCTACTTTATCCTTTGGAGGGGGAGTACGATTCATCCTAGAATTACCGAATTACTCAAAAATTAAAGTTAACTTTTGAGAAATTCGGTTCAAGTAGGAGAAGTATTAAGTCCAATTATGTCTACATATGTTCGAGACTGATAGTGGCGGAGCCGAAAACTTTTTATAGGGGGCCAAGCTATATGTAACAAAATTCTTAAAAGTTTTTTATTTTTTTATTTTTTTATTTAATGGAAGACCCCAAACAAGTAATTTATGTCATAAAAATTAAAAACCAGTCATTTATAAATTATAAACAAGTCATTCAAGTGTTTTTTTTTTTTTTTTTTGATAATTTTAATAGTTAGAATGGGAGAAAAAAGATTGGAGTTCCAGATGTCATGAACACATCAAGAGATGCCAACCAAACAAAACCAAATAAATTTTTTTTTTTTTTTTGAGAAACAAAAACCAAATAAAATTTGAAGCAAGATAATAATACAAAATATAAATACATCACTCAATATATACAACACTATATTATTACATATATATAATTTAAGTTATAAACTCAACCGTACCATTTTTTTGTTAGGCTTTTTGTGCTAGATTTTTTTTTTTCTTTGGTTTTTTGTTTACCAATTTAATTTGAAAAGTGTTACGTCCATAATATTTTCACAATATTTTACATATATTGGACTAGTTCAAAAATTTTAGATGATAATTTTAAATTTTGAGATAGTCAATTCTAAAATTTGGGAGGGCCAATGGATAAATTTACATGTAATTTTAGTAATTTATAATTTTTTTTTACTAGCTGGGGGTGGCCATCCCCCCGCCCCCCCTAGCCTGCCTCTGGAGTCTAAGACAGGGGCTTCACCAACTAATAATGTTCATTGAAACATGGCTGCCTAGAAAGTATGATGAAGTATAACAATTCAATTTTCAGAAAAATCAATAGTTGAATGGAAAGTAATTCTTTCATTTTCTTTTCTTTTCGTTCTTTTCTCTTCTTCCTTTTCCTTAATAGGTGTCCATTTGGAATGCATGTTTTTTGTGCGTTCTTGCATTTACTGAAAAATAGTGAGTCTTGTGCATTGTTCATGGGACCCGCAAGTACTTTTTTTAGCAAAAAAACTTTAAAACTAGGTCTCACAGCACTATTCACACATCTAAAAATTATTTTGCTACAATGTTTTTAATTTTCAGTTTTCAACGATAAGCGGTATCCAAACAAACCCAGGTGAACAAGGATTCGATTGGAAGAGGCTTATGTGTAACTTTCAAGCCCACCTAAAGAACAATATTCTTTGTTCTAACAGTAACTTTCACAAAAAATATTTGAACACCCATCTTGATTCAAACGTAATGTTTACTTTTTAGGGTCCGTTTAGATTGAGCTTATTTTTATTGAAACTGAAAACTGAAACTGAAAACACTGTAACAAAATAATTTTTAAATGTGTGAATAGTATCATGAGACCCATTTTTAATGAAAAAGTTATTGAAAAGTGAAATTTGTGGGTCTGTGAACAGTGCACTCGTGCACTGTTCATGGTTGACTGGTCAAATAGTGCGGCTGGAACCAAAAAAAAAAATCAGAAAACGCAGCCCAGGATTTAGTGGAAAACGCTGAATCCAAACGGGCACTTAGTCTACTTCTGAGGTGAAATGTACGATAAAGTTTGACTATTCAATTTTTGGAAAAATTAAGTATTTCTTTTTCTTTCCTTTTCTCTAAACTAGTGGAAGACCTGCGCAATGCTCGGATAATGTTGTAAACTGTTATATGAAAAAAGTTATGTAAATGTTGAATATATGTTAAAATAATACTCCCTCCATCCCAGTTTGTTTGTCCTTTATTCCATTTTAGGATGTCCCAAAATATTGTCCTGTTTTTAAAAATAAAATTAATTAATTTACTAATGTTTCTATTATATCCCTATTTTATTTTCAAAACTATTTGAAAAGAAAACTAACAAATATTTTTTAAAAAATCAATCTAATTGGGCCACCTTTTTAGTTGCCTTATTAAGAATAACTCTTTTAAAAAAAAGTTGCTAAATTTATTTAAGGATAGTTTTGTAAACTTATAAACCTTCGCCCCACTTTGTTTGTCCTCTATTCCATTTTGGGATGTCCCAAAATATTGTCCTATTTCTAAAAATAAAAGTCATTAATTTACTAATGTTTCTATTATACCCCTATTTTATTAATAATTCAATTTTTTGATAAATTTATTTAAGGGTAATTTTGGAAACTTATACATTTTCAAAAGGTAGACAAGACAATAAATGATGTTTTCTTAAAAAGTTTCACTTTTCAAACAGGACAAACAAAATGGGATGGAGGGAGTACATTTTTATAAGGCAGGCAAGATAATAAATGATGTTCTCTTAAAAAGATTGACTTTTCAAACAGGACAAACAAATTGGGATGGAGGGAGTAACATGAAGTAACACATTTTTATCAACTCAAACAAAAATCTGTAGTTAAATTTTCAATTAGAATTGCTTGATATAACATTTATCCTTGACTTCACAAATCGTAGATGACTTTAATAAAACAAAACTCACTTGAAGTTAAATAGGGGCAACACTAATAGTCCTTTAAGCAAAATAAATTGTAGTTACATGCTACATCAATACAATTTTCCATCAACGTAGTATTTATCTTCGGCTCCACAAATTGCGAATGACTTCAATAAAACCAAAAAGGAAGTACCAACTCACTTTTAGTTAAGGACAAAACTTAGTTATAGTACTTTAGGTACTGTTTCTTAAGTTCCCCTTTTAAGATTCAGCTATGTGGCTACTTAATTAAAAAATACACTTCTATCTTATGAGAAAAAATTCATATAGCAAAATCTTAACGAGAGAACCTAAGGAACAGCACCTAAGTACTGTACGTAAGTATTGCTCTTTAGTTAAATAGGGGTAGTACTAAATGTCACTAAACAAAAAAGAAAAAAAAATGTGTTGGACTTAGGAAAGTACTAATTGCATATGCTACTTGTGATTAGCTTTTGATGTTTTAAAGCATTAAGCACCACCATGGCACCATAGGTGATTTATCTGTACAAAAATAAAAGGAGGAATATCATTTTATAATCATTATGGAACCAATTACTAAACTTTGTACGATAATTGAAAAGAAAACAAAATTTAAAAATTAACACAGAAAAAAATATTGAACAAAACTAAAACTAATAAAAGGAAATCAAAAACCTTGATATCGAAGACATGTAACTTACCATATTTGTCTGAGACCCCAACATCGCCATTCACCTCTAGTGTAGCAATATCCCTCCACTTGTGAATTGCAAACACAAACATCAAAACCCATCAAAATTTGCCCACAACTAAAAAAATAGTACCTATACAAAATAAGTTTGACATTAAATCCTTAACATTGATACATTAAGAAACAAACAAAATAATAAATCTGAGAGCTTTAAAAAATCCATGCATTCTACTTTTACTACTTCCATTGCCACTTAGAACCAACTCAACTTTGTCCTCGGTGAAGAATTTCAAGCCATTAACCATTTCTAAGATCACTTTATTGTGCAAATGGCTCAAATGCAATAAAGTGGAACAAAGCTTAATTAACAGTGAAGTAAAATCGCAAAAGTTAAAAATATAGGATAATTTCATCCTATTATTCATTTCTATTAGGGGAAGGCAAAATGAAATAGGAGGTATGTTATCAAAAATCAAATTCTTAAAAAAAAAAAAAAAAAAAAAAAGAGCAAATCACTTGGGCATTTTAACAAACACTCTGCGTACAAAATACCCATTTAATATTTAAGTAGACAACATAACTATTTAAATAATAAAAAGGTGAGAAGAAAATAAAAGGTAAAGAATACCTAGAGTTTAGCCAAAACAGAATGAAATGCAGATCTAAGTTTGATTCGAAACACAGCTATCAGAGAAATATATGAGCTTCAAAGTAGATAGGCATCAATGGAGGAAGCAAAGGCAGAGTGGGAGAATAAAATTGGAGGTTCACCTTTTTTTCAGCTATAACAGGTTTTTATAATATGCAAATAATGGGAGAAACTCTTTGATTTCAAAAAAATAAATAAATTATTAGTGCAAGAGTCCAATAAGTTGTATAATTGTCAAAAAGAATAGGAAAAAGTGACTGAAGTCCAAGAGACTAAAAACGGTGAAATCTTTTAATCTTCAGAATTTATTGAAACCGTTAACTACATTGAGACTCCAAATTGTAGTTTTGAAAGGAGCAAAACGTGGGAACAATCAATTGTTAAACTCTCATCTAAACGTGGGAAAAATTAATTTTTCTTATTTTATTATTAATAGAAAGACAAAACTTAGGTACAGTAGCTTAGGTGTTGTTCCTTAGGTTCATTACTTAAAATTCAGCCATGTGGCTATTTAACTAAAAAATACACTTTAATCACATGAGAAAAAATCTACATGGCAAAATATTAGCTTGTGTTGTTATTTGCTCTAGTTTTTCATGTTAATCGGCTTTTTTCTTTAATGAAATTTAAAACATTTTGGAGAATAATGGGAAGAAGTTAGTGATCAAAGCTAAATGCAAAATTAGAGTGCCACTTGGTAAAACTTCACGCTCTCTTACATGAGGTCTCGGCTTTTATATATATATTGATTGATTGATAAATGAACAGTGATTCAATTGGAAGAGGCTTATATGGGTCACTTTCAAGTCCACCTTAAAGACACCCATCTTGACTCAAATGCAATGCTAACTTTTTAGTCTAATACATTATGACTAGTCCTAACAATCCCTTTTCAGAGTAAAAATTGTGCTGAAGTTTGAAAATTCAATTTTTGCGTGGGAGAAAAATATAAACAATTCAAAACTAAGTTATCTCTACATGCATCTGCTTGATAGAGAAATAAAGGGACTGCGCTTAGCAATGGTTGAACAGACATTGCCTGCCATTTGTGCACAAAGATTAATTATTACAATTTGTGCCAATAAATAGAAGGGAACACATTGCTCATATGCACCCTACTATTCTCTCTTACATGAAAATATGAAGCATTTCCGTTTCTTAATTCTTCTTCTTTCCCTCTTTCAAATCATTTCAAGTTATGGCATGAAAATGGTGGGAGGCATTGACTCCAGCACTGACAGAGAAGCCCTTCTAGCTTTCAAATCCTTAGTTTTTGATCCTCAGAATGCTCTCTCTGGATGGAACATAAATTCATCTCATTGTACTTGGTTTGGTGTGAACTGCACCAGCAATGTAACCCAAGTCCAATCACTAAGCCTTACAAATCTTGGGCTCTTTGGCAATATTCCTCCTCGGCTCTCCAATCTCACTTCCCTTAAGACTCTAAACCTTTACAAAAACTCTTTTTTTGGCCAAATTCCTTCTGAGCTAGGCCGTCTTACTAGCCTTCAGAGTATAATTCTCGCAACAAACAACATCAATGGCACCATTCCTATTAGTCTATCTGATTGCCTTATGCTTGAACAGATGAGTTTTGGGAACAACAAACTTACCGGTCTCCTTCCTAGTGAACTAGGCCAACTTCCTAGACTGAAAATTCTTGATGTATCCATGAACAATCTTACCGGTGCAATTCCCCCTACTTTTGGCAATCTCTCCACTATGACCAATCTCAGCATAGCAAGAACCAACATATCTGGCAAAACTCCAAATGAATTGGGCCGTCTCCATAATCTTATCAGGCTCCAACTCTCGGAGAATCAATTAAGTGGTGAGATACCCTTTTCTATTTTCAACATATCCTCCTTGAAGTTCTTATCTCTCACAGAAAACAGGCTTGTTGGAAAGCTGCCATCCAATATAGGTCTTACCCTTCCCAACATAAGGGAACTCCACCTGGGGGGCAATAGTCTGGAAGGGCCAATACCAAGTTCTTTATCCAATGCTTCACATATTGAAATCCTTGATCTCCCTTCAAATAATTTCACTGGGCCTATTCCTTTACTTGGTAACTTGAAAAATCTTGCCAAATTAATTCGTGGCCTAAACAAATTATCTTCTACAACAGAGCAGAATTTTCAAGTGTTTGGTTCCCTTACAAAATGTACCAAGTTGGGAGTACATCTTTCTCAATTCCAACCAATTAGCTGGTGAGCTTCCCAGTTCGGTTGCAAATCTCTCAATCAATCTCCAACAATTTTTTATTGATGATAATTTGTTGACCGGTAGCTTCCCTCAAGGATTTGAGAGGTACCAAAACCTTACAGCTTTATCAATTCAACAAAATTATTTCAAAGGCCAAATACCAATGTCCATTGGAAAGCTTCAGAAACTACGAATACTTCAGGTACATGAAAACCTCTTCTCCGGAGAAATTCCGGACATCTTTAGCAATCTCACACAACTATATGAGCTATATATGGGATATAACCAGTTATCTGGTAGAATTCCCATGAGTATAGCTACATGCCAGCTGTTAGAGACATTTTTTCTAGCTGGGACAGCGGTCAATGGAAGCATTCCAAAGGAAATTTTTGAGCTTCCCCAGCTAAAATTTTTTATACTGGCGAATAACACTTTAAGCGGTTCTCTGCCCTACGAATTTGGCCATTTGAGACAGTGTGAAATCATGGACATTTCTGGAAACCAGCTATCCGGATATATTCCTGCAATTACTGAGAGATTCTCAAGTTTGCGCAGGCTCAACATTGCAAGAAATAAGATAACTGGCTCATTACCAAAGTCGCTGGAATATCTAGCGGCACTGGAGAGCTTGGATCTTTCTTCCAACAATCTCTCAGGCCTAATCCCCAAAGAGTAGCAGAACCTTCATGTTTTGGAGACGTTAAATTTGTCTTTCAACAGCTTTGAAGGAGATGTACCGAAAAATGGTGTCTTTGCAAAAATCAGATGGGATTCTCTCCAGGGAAACTCCAGGCTCTGTGCATTTGACCATGATGCTGCCGAAAAGCTAAGAGTCAATACTTGTGTCACAAAAAAGAAGTCAAATTCTCATTTAGTACTCAAAGTCACTATTCCAATTTCTGCTATCATTGTGCTTGTCTGTGCATTGTGTTTAGTGTGGGCACTAATCACCAAAAAGAAGAGCAAGATAATAAACAATGGAACTTCTTCATCTGTAGTCAAGGGTTTACCCCCAAGGCTATCTTACTCAGAAATCCAGCTTGGTACAAATGGTTTTGCCACAGAAAATTTGTTAGGAAAGGGAGCGTTTGGGTCTGTTTATAGAGCTGTTTTCAGTAGTAGTGAGAATGGAACCCAGACCACAGTTGCAGTGAAGGTTCTAGACTTGACACAAAGTAAAGCTTCCAAGAGTTTTGATGCAGAATGTGAAGCTCTAAGAAACATCCGGCATCGGAACCTTGTTAAGGTGATCACTTCTTGCTCTAGCATTGATCACACAGGAGCTGCATTCAAGGCTTTGGCTATGAAATTCATGTCTAACGGTAACTTGGATAAGTGGTTGTATCCAGAGGATGTTGAACGTGGATCAACTCTGACATTAACCCAGAGACTGAATATTTCCATTGATGTTGCTACTGCCTTAGATTACCTACATCATGATTGTGATCCACCAGTAGTCCATTGTGATTTGAAACCCGGAAATGTGCTTTTGGACGAAGATATGACTGCTCATGTTGGAGATTTTGGGTTAGCAAGGTTTCTCTCCCATAATTCATCACAGAATGAAAGCAGCACAATTGGTCTAAAAGGCTCAATTGGTTACATTGCTCCAGGTATGTAAAACTTATAGTATGAAACTTGAATGGAACTTATGATTAAACTCACAATTTCCTAATGGATTAAGCTTTTAGGACAAATGGTAATTTATCATAGTACCAGCCCAACTAATTTCAAGTTCCGAACATGTTTCCACTCTACTTCTCTTGCTACATTTAACCCAAAGAACATATTTGAATGGAAGAAATAGGAATATTTAACACTATGTTTCCTGCATAGTTCTTTAAGCTTTTAATAATTTCTGGTTGGGAATTCTTGATCCTAATATCCTGAATTCTTTTGTAGAGTATGGCTTGGGCGGAAAGGCTTCAACCAGTGGGGATGTCTATGGCTTTGGAATACTGCTGCTTGAGATGATCATTGCCAAGAAGCCCACAGATAGGATGTTCCAGGAAGGTTTAAGCCTAAACAATTTCATCTCTGAAGTGCACGAGAGTAAAATCTTGGATATTGCTGATCCAAGGCTTTTCAAGGATTATGAATCTGTAACACGAAGCAGCAGTACTAGTTGTTCTATTGGTGGAGATAGCAGCAGCAGCAGCAGCGCCAGCAACAACAATAACAACAACATTACTTTAAGAAGTGAGGAGTGTGTGGCTGCAATGGTGGGAGTTGGATTATCTTGTGCTGCTCATTCATCAAAAGAACGTTTTACTATGAGAGAAGCCTTATCCAAGTTGCAAGAGATTAAAAGGAGTTTTTTTGGATCTTGAAGCATTGCCTTAACACTTTTGTGCGGAGTTTAAGTTCATTGCTCAAGCTATTTAAGTTTGATGGCCAATTAAAAGGATCATATGTCAAATTGCATTTTCTTTATCAAACCCCAAATTGAGGCAGTTCAGAATTTTCTTATGTTAACATGTGCTAAAATAAGATAAAACCTTAGACCACACCTTTAATGAATGCAACATCCCCTTGGTTCATATTGAGCTATCTCTTATTCATTTGCCTTTTAATATTGCCCCTTCGCATGCTCTAGAAAAAATTTTCAGTGGTTTTTGTAAGAAATCAATCAATATCTACCCTATTCCTTATTCAATCTGATTGAATTAATCCCATATTGTGGCTACACACTAGCACAACCCAAAGTGTTACATTTTATGCCATAGAAGGTTATGTGTATCTAGTGTTCCTTGTTTATAAACCCAGTTTACTACTACAAGAGTTAGGTCCTTTTGTAACGGTACTCTGGTTATGTAATGCCTTATAAACCGGTTTAAAACACTAGTTTATATACTTTCGTGCGTGTTTGATGTAGGACACGATTTCTCTTAATTTTTTAAATATTTAATTTTAGTATTTTTATGTAATTTTTGTTATTTTAGGTTTAGGTTATTTATTTCCTTCTTTTTAGGTGTTTTTAATGTTGTTTAGTCAAATTAGGGTTTTATATGCCTTCGTAGCGGCTTAGGGTTTCTAGTTGCCCTAGGTTTTGTTTTTACTATTTAAATGCATTGTAACTTCCAAAGGTAATTCAATTTTCAGACTATTATCAGTAAACACAGACTTTTGTCAAATTATTTCTCTGGTGGATTCCAGTTTTCTTCTCCTTGTGGATTTAGGGAAACCTCTCATAGATTCGAGGTTTACTATTAGGAACTAACAGTTTAGTTTCTATTCCATCAAGAGAGCATCGTGTATGCTTTCTTTAGGCTTTCGTGGTATCAGAGCCTTGACTTACCCTGGTCCAATGGCTATCCGGCGAGACGGTGACCACCACAACAACGACGGCAGCAACGACGTTGACAGCATAGTCCTCACTAGGGCTGAGTTCCTTAATTTTCGTGATGAGAATCACCAATTTTGTGAAAAGAGTCAACAAATTATAGGTGAAATCATGAAAAAGATTGCTACTCTTCTTGCTAGGAAATCATCTCACAAAAACAATGACCAATATATTCAAAGAAGCACTCCTAACTACAAGAAAATTCCATTCTTTGATGGAGATATGTGTAAGATGGATTTTATCGACTGGCTTCTTTATTTGAAAGAGTATATTAATTTTTGGAAGATTTGTGATGAAAAAAAAGTATGGCTTGCATCTAATAAATTGGACGATGAAGAAAGGAATGGTGGGAAGAGATTCAAATCAATAGAAAGCGGCAAGGTAAGCATCCAATCTACTCTTGGCAAAGAATGAAAAAAGTATTAGTTGAATTATGGTTTCCTAATGACTATTATGATATACTAGATTATACAAGCGTTGATTATAAATATGTATATTCATATGGAAAGCAATATGTTCAAAACAAGAAAGGTCAAAACCAAAATTATCACAGCCAAATGTCAAATAAAGGAAAGGGTTTGAGGGTTGAGAAAAAGTAGCCTATTACTAAAGAAAAATTTGAAGTGGTTAAAAAAGATCAAGACTTGCAACAAGTTATTGAATTGAAGATTGAAAATACCACTTGTCAAAAATTTGATGAAGAGGTCAAAGAAACGAAGGTTGAGTTGATTGTGGACAATGACAAGAATGAAGAGATGGTAATTATTGAGAACATTGTGAAAGATTCAATTGAGGTCAAATATGAGGATGAGCCCACAACTCACAATCCTCAGGTCTCAATTGATTTGTTGAAGATGACTACACAATATATTGATTTTCTTGGAGTAGAAAATTTTAATTTTATTATCAACCCTTTGTTGATTGATGTTGTAAATAAATTGAAGGTAGATAAGAAGAAATTTTATGCTACACTTTATGAAGGATTCAAGTTTCAAAACCGGATCAAGTTATTAAAGCATTTGAAGTATTTGTTTATTTGGAGTGGAAGATTTCAAATTTTAAAGATGAACTTGAGGATGAGTTTGTTTCAAGTAGGGGGTCTGATGTAGGATACAATTTCTCTAATATTTGTAAATATTTAATTTTAGTATATTTATGTAATTTTTGTTATTTTAGGATTAGGTTATTTATTTCCTTCTTTTTAGGTGTTTTTAATGTTGTTTAGTCAAATTAGAGTTTTATATGCGTTCGTAGCCGCCTTAGGGTTTCTAGTTGCCTAGGTTTTATTTTTACTATTTAGTCACATTGTAGCTTCCAAAGGCAATTCAATTTTTGGACTATTATCAATAAACACATACTTTTGTCAAATTATTTCTCTGGTGGATTCCAGTTTTCTTCTCTAAAGCCCTCGTGGATTCGAGGTTTATTATCAGGAACTAACAATTTAGTTTATATTCCATCAAGAGAGTGTCGTGTGTGCTTACTACAAAAAAGATTGCTATTTGCGACGAAACCTTTTCGACAATTACAAAAAACCATCGTAAAAACTAGCTTTTTCGATGACTCATCAAATATCAACACATTTGTGACGGCAAAATGAGTCTATTATTTTTGTCGAAAATGTGATTTTTTGTTTAGGGAAATGTTCCCACCTTACTTTTTACGACGGCATAAAAATGTTCGTTGCTAGTAAGATATTATTTATGACAACTAAAGAAAAACCGTTGGAACTATTAACACTTGTGATGGCTTTGGTACATCGAAAATACAAAATATGTATGTTTTTTATGGTGTTAGTATTTGCGACAAACAATCTTCCATCGTAAATATAAAAGAGGGTATTATTTACGATGACAGAAGAAACACCGTCAACACTATTAACACTTGTGACGGCCTTTGTGCATTGAAAATACAAAATATATATTCTTTATGGTGTTATTATTTGTGACAAACATGATTCCATCATAAATATAAAAAAGGGTATTAGCGACAGACATGAAACCATCGAAATTGGTAAAATATTTTGGAGGGAAAATTCCCCCCTTACTTTTCACATTTGTGACAACATTTATCCATCGCAATTAATTTTTTTTTTTTTTCTAATTGAGTTTGTATTTACGACAAACATGCTAACTGTCGTAAATAGCTAATTTGCTTTAAAAGAAAGAATGTATACTTTAAAATTTGGCAGTAAAATTTTATTTTTCTTTACTGCCACTCCCTCCCTCCTACCCCCACCCCTCTCAAAATTTAGAATTTGGCAGCAAAAAATTTAAAATTCAGATCATCCAAAAAAAATTAATTTATACTTTAAAATTTTATAATTGACCCTTATAAATTTGTCGAAAAAAATTCAAAAAATAAAATAAAGTTGGTACAACAATGCGAACAAACCCATCTTCTCAACCCAAAAAAAAAGGTTAAAAAACCCAAAAATATAGGAAATTCCTTTGAGATAAAATTTATTCTAAAATTCAAAGAAAAATAAAAAGAAACGCATAAACGCATAATTGTTTAAATTCAAGTTTTTGTAGTTTAAAATAATTCATAAAAGATAAGTTTATAGATCAAATGGAAAATTACATCTGATTGGTATGAAAATTGGCATTCATGTTAAAAACATATAGAGCATATAATTCAACGGTTTGATTTTCAAAATATGAATTCAAAAATAAGTTATTGGATGGTGTAACATTTGTTAGAATTACGTCAGGTGTAATTTGAGCCCAAACCTATATTTCTTAATTCGATGTGAATTTTGATAAATCTACTGTTAGATCACATTATCTTCATATATTTTTCATGCTTACAAATTTCAAGGTGATTAAAGATCAATAGTCATGTCATCAATCAATTGTCTAGATTCAAGTTTTAGTAGTTTAAAATAATGCATGAAAGATGAGTTTATAGATCAAATAGTTAATCACATTCGATTGGCAGGAAAATTGGAATGCATGTTAAGACCATATAGAAAATGTAATCCAACGGTTAGATTTTTAAAATATGAATCCAATAATAAGTTATTGGGTGGTGTAACATTTTTTAGAGTTATGTTAGGTGTAACTTGAACCTAACCCTATATTTCTTAATTAGATGTGAATTTAGACAAATCTACCGTTAGATTACATTATCTTCATATATTTTTCATGCTTACAAATTTTCAAGGTGATCAAAGATTAATAGCCATGTCATCAATCAATTGTCTAGAATCAAGTTTTAGTAGTTTAAAATAATGCATAAAAGATGAGTTCCTAGATCAAATGGTAAATTACATCCGATTGGCATGAAAATTGGCATGCATGTTAAGAACATATAGAACATATAATCTAATGGTTGGATTTTCAAAATATTAATTCAATAATAAGTTATTAGGTGATGTAACATTTTTTAGAGTTACAATATTTGTAACTTGAACCCAACTCTATATTTCTTAATTCAATGTGAATTTTGACAAATCTACCGTTAGATTACATTATTTTCATATATTTTTCATGCTTACAAAATTTCAAGGTGATCAAATATTAATAGCCATGTCATCAATAAATTGTCTAGATTCAAGTTTTAGTAATTTAAAATAATGCATAAAAGATGAGTTCATAGATCAAATGGTAAATTACATCCGATTGGCATGAAAATTGGCATTCATATTAAGAACATATAGAAAATGTAATCCAATGGTTGGATTTTTAAAATATTAATTCAATTATAAGTTATTGGGTGATGTAACATTTTTTAGAGTTACAACACGTGTAACTTGAACCCAACTCTATATTTCTTAATTCGATGTGAATTTTGACAAATCTACCGTTAGGTTGCATTATCTTCATATATTTTTCATGCTTTTAAAATTTCAAGGTGATCAATTATTAATTGTCATGTTAACAATCAATTGTCTAGATTCAAGTTTAAGTAGTTTAAAATAATGCATAAAAGATGAGTTCTTAGATCAAATGGTAAATTACATCCAATTGGCATGAAAATTGGCATGCATGTTAAGAACATATAGAACATATAATCTAATGGTTGGATTTTCAAAATATTAATTCAATAATAAGTTATTAGGTGATGTAACATTTTTTAGAGTTACAACATGTGGAACTTGAATCCAACTCTATATTTTTTAATTCAATGTGAATTTTGACAAATCTACCGTTAGATTACATTATTTTCATATATTTTTCATGCTTACAAAATTTCAAGGTGATCAAATATTAATAGCCATGTCATCAATAAATTGTCTAGACTCAAGTTTTAGTAATTTAAAATAATGCATAAAAGATGAGTTCATAGATCAAATGGTAAATTACATCCGATTGGCATGAAAATTGGCATGCATGTTAAGAACATATAGAAAATGTAATCCAATGGTTGGATTTTTAAAATATTAATTCAATTATAAGTTATTGGGTGATGTAACATTTTTTAGAGTTACAACATGTGTAACTTGAACTCAACTCTATATTTCTTAATTCGATGTGAATTTTGACAAATCTACCATTAGATTGCATTATCTTCATATATTTTTCATGCTTATAAAATTTCAGGTGATCAATTATTAATTGTCATGTCAACAATCAATTGTCTAGATTCAAGTTTAAGTAGTTTAAAATAATGTATAAAAGATGAGTTTATAGATCAAATGGTAAATTACATCCGATTGGCATGAAAATTAGTATGCATGTTAAGATCATATAGAACATGTAATCCAATGGTTGGATTTTCAAAATATTAATTCAATTATAAGTTATTGGGTGATATAACATTTTTTAGAGTTACAACACATGTAATTTGAACCCAACTCTATATTTCTTAATTCGATGTGAATTTTGACAAATCTACCATTAGATTGCATTATCTTCATATATTTTTCATGCTTATAAAATTTCAAGGTGATCAATTATGAATTGTCATGTCAACAATCAATTGTCTAGATTCAAGTTTAAGTAGTTTAAAATAATGTATAAAAGATGAGTTCACAGATCAAATGGTAAATTACATCCGATTGGCATGAAAATTGGCATGCATGTTAAGAACATATAGAACATGTAATCCAATGGTTGGATTTTCAAAATATTAATTCAATTATAAGTTATTGGGTGATGAACATTTTTTAGAGTTACAACACGTGTAACTTGAACCCAACTCTATATTTCTTAATTCGATGTGAATTTTGACAAATCTACCGTTAGATTACATTATCTTCATATATTTTTTTTGCTTACAAAATTTCAAGGTGATCAAAGATTAATAGTCATGTTATCAATCAATTGTCTAGATTCAAGTTTTAGTAGTTTAAAAATAATGGTAAATTACATCCGATTGACTTGAAAATTGGCATGCATATTAAGAACATATAGAACATGTAATCCAATGGTTGGATTTTCAAAATATTAATTCAATTATAAGTTATTGGGTGATATAACATTTTTTAGAGTTACAACACGTGTAACTTGAACCCAATTCTATATTTCTTAATTCGATGTGAATTTTGACAAATCTAACGTTAGATTACATTATCTTCGTATATTTTTCGTGCTTATAAAATTTCAAGGTGATCAATTATTATTTGTCATGTCATCAATCAATCGTTTAAATTTAAGTTTTTGTAATTTAAATTCAAGTTTATATCTTTGACCATTGGATTGGTAGAATGTGGTGAAATATTTGATTTTGTAAATGACAGTGACAATCAGACGGTTAGATTATGAGAACAGAGTAATCAAATCTTATGAAACTTTGTTAAAGTCTACTAAACTTGGCCAATCTTTGGTTAAAATTCAAAGTTGGTTCCAAGACCACTGGATTTGATAAAATTAGGTTGATTAAGGAGGTTTTAAGTGGGTTTTGAGTATTGGCCAGTGTTTTAAGGTTTTGTTTTGTTTTGTTTTCATGCCTTTATCTGTTTCTAGTTTTAAAATGCCAAAGTCAAAAGTCAAATTTGACCATTGGATTGAAATAGTGGGATAAAATATTAGTTTTGATGAATTCTGAGCTTAATCAAATGGTTGGATTAGAAGAGCGTAACCAATCAAAATTTCTTGGTATGTTGGTACAACCAATATTATGAATACCGTTTCGGAACCTGTTTCGACTTGTCTATTGTAATGAAATATTTCGATACCGATCAATTTCAAGTACCATTTTGGAATTACGGCTAAAATATATATTTATATATTATTATTTCTCTTATGTAAAATAATGAATTTAATATAGTTTTCTATTAAAAAAAAGTGGGATTATTATTTTAAAAAAACATTTATTTTATGGTTTTTTTTTTTTTGTAAATAAAACTCACATTTTTTATAATTGTACACAAGTGAGCTTCCAAGAAGCTTCCTACTAGCTACTTTTTCCCATTTCCCAACCCACCCACGTGACTAGTACACTGTAACCTACTAATGCTACTTCTTCTATCTTTCATTATTGCAGATTGCTAATCTTCTCCACTCATTCTCATCTTCTCCATCTTTTTTTTTCCACAAGTCCAAATCCAAAATCTGACCATTAGTTGGATTGGAAGAATTTTTTAAATACTCTTTAATTAATTTTTTTTTTGAGAAAAATTTAATTAAAATTTTAAATCAGTAATAAGATAATTTTGGAAAATTGAGAGCTAGTTAGTATACAACATTTTTAATATTAATTAAAAAAAATTTGGTTAATGAGATTTCAAGTGAAAAATGTTTTTTCCCTTGGGAGGTTTTGCCAAATAAAATACACAAAATTATTTTTTATTTTTTAAATATTGAGGTTATATTTTCTTACAAAAAAATCCACCTACACAATATTGAGGTTATATTTCACTAACTTTTGAAACTTCCTATTTGAGATGGAATAAAATTGCAACATAGGTTAAAATTTTCTTTACCGCCACCCCCTCCTTCCTATTCCCACCCTTCTCAAAATTTAGAATTTGGTAGCTAAAAATTTAAAATTCAAATCATCCAAAAAAAAAAAAAAATTAATTTATACTTTAAAATTTTATAATTGACCCATATAAATTTGTTGAAAAAAATTCAAAAAATAAAATAAAGTTGGTTCAACAATGTTAACAAACCCATCTTCTCAACAAAAAATAAAATTTTAAAAAACCCAAAAATATAGGAAATTCCTTTCAGGTAAACATATCCCTAATTACAAAACAAAAAAAAAAAAAAAGCCCAAATCTGTCTTCCTCAACAAATCCCTAATTCCCAATGCAAAAATCAAAAAATAGAAATATTAAAAAAAAAAAAAAAAATACACAACTCTATCTTATTACTCTCTTGCGCCGTTAGTATCTTTGCTTGTCTCTACACCATCGTTCTCCATACTTGCCAGAATCCAATCATCTTGCTAAGCCACTGGTATCACTTACTCTATCTCACTCTCTTTGTCTGCACTTTAGTTTTTGTACAGTTTTAAATTATACTGCACGTTCTGGTTCATGAATCCACTGAATAGATATATAGGGTCCGTTTGGATTGAACTTATTGTTGTTGAAACTGAAAACTGAAAGAAAGCTGAAAACACTGTAGTAAAATAATTTTTAAATGTGTAAATAGTATCGTGGGACCTATTTTTAATATTTTTTTAATACGTGAACAGTGTATGTAAAGTATGTGAACCGTGCATACACTGTTCATAACAGTAAATGTTGTCTCCCAAAGTCAACAAATGCGGGCCAAAAAAAAAAAAGGTAGAAAACGTGAACTGAAAAACGCGGACGCACAGAGACTAGAATCCCATTGACCACTTTTCAATAATATATATTTGTTGAAGCTGTGACAATTGTACAATAATAGTATTATAATAATAGAATTTGTCTTGTAGTATATAATAATATAAGTGTACCGTAAATAGTAACTTTAGCATTTTTTTTTTTTTTGCTAAACTTTAGCAATTTGTTGAAACTGTTCATTTTATTTGTATATAATTATTTAATTAAATGAGTGAATCTCTAAAATTTGATCAAGTTTTTCATGTTAGTTAGTTTACAATATATTCAGATGTGGTGTTGTTAAGTTAGTTTTTTAGTTTTTAACTTTTATAATAAGTTTATCTATCACAATTTTTTTTTTATTTTTATCTTTATATTGATATTTCTAATATGGTCCTTGGTTTTAATTATATTTTTGTTGACTAAATAATTACAACTTATCAAAGATGTGGCTTTCTTTTTAACTACGTTACAGGTGAATGGCAAAGAAAAGTAAGAAGCGAGCTATAAAACAAGCGAGAGATAAAGGTGATAGTGGTAGTCAATCACAAGTTGCACCTTCATCATCTGAGTCTCCAACTAATGAAGCACTTGTTTCTTTTAATAGTGTGATTAATGGGGGCAGCGAAGGTAATACTTAATATCTTCCTAAAGTTTATATGCTAATATACCAATTTTATGCTTAAAGCTTATTTATTTATTTTTACTTATTCCATTATTGGTAGGATCTACTGTACAAAAGAAAAGAGGTCGGGGAAAGGCAAGGGTGTTTATCCAGGTCATAACCACAAGTGTGAGATACATGACAGAAGGTCTTTTTTCCCTATTTTTTGGTTACTTTAATCATTTATTTTTTAGTGCTTACATTTCATTTATATGTAATATTTTACATGCTTTGTGTTTCTTTCATATTATTAGATTCATAGAAAAGAAAATACCCCAAGAGATTACTATTAAGTTCCACCAAAACATTACTGGGCCATGGACAACTTTTTCAAAATACCCTAAAGAACAACTGAATATGCTTTATGAGTTATACAAAGAAGCACAATTTGAGACAGATGACTTAGTTCTTGAGAGGGAGGTATTTGATGAGCATGTCAAACGACGCTATCCTGATTGGATGTGGCACCTTAGAGAAGAATGTGTAACAAATAAAATTCCTCAAGATGAATGGTACAAGCATCCCCCAGATGATGTAACTCCAACTATTTGGAAAGAGATGTGCAACAAATGGAATAATCGCAAGTGAAAGGTGATTATAAAATGAACTTTATTAATAGTTTTTTTTAATATATTTTTTTCTAAAATCTTTCTTAGAAGCAAATGTTTAATAATTAACTCATTTAGTGTATTTTTTTCATGTAACCAGGAAAAGAGTGATAGAAACAAAAGAAATCGCAGAAGGAGATCAAAATATTACAGACCAATGCTGGAGAAGGAAATCAAAATGTGGATGAAAACATAGAAGATGACTCTGAGGAGGAAGATGACTAAGATGGCTCTCAAAAGGAGAATACTGACTCAGATGATGATTGATCTTCCAATATTTATGTTTTCAAGTTTGGTGAAGGATATTATAGCTTTCATGTAGACGTTTTAATTTTTTTTTTTTTTTTTTTATTGCATTGTGCACTTTCTAGATTTGGACAATTATGGATTTGTGCTTGTTATTTGAATTGAAAAACTTTTGGGAGATTTATGTTTCCTCGCAATTAAAATATTAGATATGATTTCTCTTTTATTATTGACAGAGTTATTTTGTTGCAAATAATGTATTACTGATGTGGTGAATAGGTTTCAATAACAGTCAAAGTTCATTGGAAAAGGTAAATGGTCACATTGATAATGTATTGTTGACAAAAAACCAATTATTTTACGATGGCTTTTAGTCGTTGAAAAACTACATTAATGACGACTATAGTTCATCACAAAAGTTATTTTCGACGACAAACCAAGTACTTATGACAGCTTTTATTCGTCAAAACAAGGACATTAACAACGGCCTTAGTTCGTCATAGAAAGTATTTGGTCGTTTGACTTTCTCGTATGAAGTTACATTGTCGACGACAAATCAAGTAATTATAACGGCTTTTATTCATCAAAAAAGGTATTAACAACGGCCTTAGTTCGTCGTAGAAAGTATTTGGTCATACGAATTCCTCATATAAAGTTGTATTGTCAATGACAAATGAAATTACTATGACGGCATTTTGTCGTTGAAACTATGCATTAACGACGGCCAAAGGTTGTCACAAAAGGTATTTGGTCGTCCAACTTCCTCGTATGAAGTTGAATCTACGACGGCAATTATCAAGTACTTACAACGGAGTTGTGCTGTTGAAAATGAGTCTTAGCAACGGTCTCGTCGGAAATATAGTATTACCGACAAGGCTTTTTCCGACGGCTGTTGACGGCCTTTTATCGTCGGCAATACTAATCTACGATGGCTTTTTGTGTTGTTGCAACGAACTCTGGCCATCGCTAATAGCAATCTTTTTTGTAGTGCTTCTACTATTTCAGCTTTTCCCTAGCCTGTGTGTACCACATTTTCGCAGAAATCAAACCCTAATTCCCTTCTAAAGGCTGAGAGAAACCCCACGAATATTGAAAGAAACGGTATCAATTCTCTCCACCTTCTCCCTCTTACTACCATTGCCATATCTTTGAGAGGAAATAGTACCCATCACTACCTCTTAGTTGTGAGTATTGGTGGAGTCTTGGGAAGCATTGGAGCACCACATAATCAGCCATGGTGACTTGAAGTTGCAATTGGAGCTCAATTGCTGATTCAGATTCTAAAGTAGAGAAAGGACTTGCGGATTCAGTTGCGAGTAAGAACTTGAATGTCTTGAGTACATCTTTACTACAATACATGAAGGGTTCTGTAAGTAAATTATACTGCAACTATCTATTCTAGTGGATCGTTTTCGGCAGTGAGGCTGTGAAGAGGTTTTTACACTTGTTACTTCGATTTCCTCTTCACAAACACTTCAATGTGTTATGAGTGTTTACTTTTCTGTGCTTGTGTTGATTTTTATGTTATTTGTTCAATCATGTACACAATTGGACCATAAATTGATAGATTAGCCTAAAATTAAAATTAGTCGTAATTGTAATTTGGGTTCTAAATCATAATTAAAGTCAAATTTGTTGTCTTACTTTTCAATATGGGCAATTTAATTATCCTATCGTCATGTCAAATTTTTCACTTGTACACCTAAAATGATGAGTTTTTTTTGGACCAACTAAATAGTTAGAACTAATGAGTTTGTTGTCTTGCTTTTCAATATGGGCAATTTAATTATCCTATCATCTTGTCAAATTCTTCACTTGGTACACCTAAAATGATGAGTTTTTTTTGGACTAACTAAATATTTAGAAGTAATGAGTAATTAATCAATACTCTAAGAGAAACCCTTTTGGATATACACAACTGCCAGTTTCTTTAAGATCTTTTTTCCTCTCCTATGTGTATGTTAAAAATACTTAGTATTCTTAAAAAAAAAAAAAAAAAAAAAAAATCAATACTCCAAGAGTAATTAATCATCATTCTTCTTATATGATAGTGGGTCACATTTTTAAATTTATTATAAGACCCATCATTTATGTGAGATAAGAAAATATTACTTCCAACTTATTAAATAATTTCTCACATTAGTATCTAAATTCAATCATTAAATACAAATATTTTTTTTTTTTTAGCAATATAAAGAAGAAATTTAATAGCTGTATAAAGCGCATTAGCTATTTTTGTTCATTTAACGAAAACTTGTTTTGTTCACTAGTATTTATATGACCACACAATGATTTCTATATATATAAATATATATAAATATATATATATATATATATTTTTTCTTTTGTAATATGCACAGAGAAATGGAGTACACGAATATATATGCATGTTTGACATATTCCCATTTCCAATCATACTTTGATCAAGGGGGAGGCGAGCATATTGACTTCGTCAAACAGTTTAATTAGTCAAAAGGAAATTCAAAACTAAGTATATCTGTTTGGATACACGTTCACGTCCACATCCTTGTATTTCTGCATTTCACGTTTTTAAATTTCTTTTTTTGGAGAAGTCAGTTTTCACGTGATAATACACTATTTAGCAGTACATGGGATCCACAAACCTCTTTTTTCAACAAAACTTTCATTAAAAATGAGTATCACTGAACTATTCACACATTTAAAAATTATTTTGCTACAGTGTTTTCAATCTTCAGCAAAATAAGTAGTATCCAAACGGATCTTAAGAAAGTTCATACATTATGTATTTTCTTTTTCTTTTCTAATGTAACTTTCCTTCTTACGTTTGACATGTCCAAAATTCATAAGAGGGGAAAAAAAGAAAGAAAGAAAAAAAATTAAAGTTCCAAAACCATCCCTCTATTTAATTACCTAGCTATTCTTCTAAAACTATCCATTCTCATCCTCACTATACCTCTAATAACCTTGAGCTTCTGCTCCCTTCATCTTATAATATCAGTATGGAAAACATGTCCTCAACCGCCTTCAAAGTGTTGGCAATGACTATTATTTTAGCATTGGTGTTGCTCGTGTCCACTGGTGCAATAACTTATGATGCAACACCAACTTTCAAACTCGGTATGTAGAAACCCTACTTGCATTGTTTTAATTAATTTTATGTTGCGCCGAACTGTACATCTTTTGCTATATAAGACTATTATCACTTTGAATATTCCTTCTTTGCTTTCATTGAAGCTTATATGAAATCTTACTTTCCCAAACGCTTTTACTCTTCTCATAATAAGGGTGCATGATTTAAGTCATGAACTTATGCCATATATACATATATGATATATGGTTAGTAAGAATTAAGCTTGATCAAAAGCATTGTAATTATCTTCGAGCAAATCATAGATGCATGGTTTCCATGTTGCAGGACGAAGACGTCTTGCTGAATATGAATCGCCTAATACATATGTATATTATGGAGGCGGAGGCTACCGGGCACCAACGCAGCCATAATTGCTGAGAGAGGATAGAAGAGTATCATCAGCTGATTCCTAAACAAATTGGAGGCAAAAGATCTATGTTACCTACTATTAGTTTCTTTTTCTTTTTTTTTTTAATAATTGATAATTCTATGTTATCTACTATTTGAAGATAAGTCATCAGATATTGTATATGCATGCTAATGCTATGCTATGCTATGTTTGATGCCTAAATTAAATAAGATATCATTAGGGTCTCTGATCATAGTATGCAAAAAATATGTTTGAATAAGATGTACTCATACGTGAGGACTGTGGCACTGTATTTACTTGAATATTAAAGTGAATCAATACAAAGTTAAATAAAATATGAAATTTTACGATTAACTATTGGAATAAATGAGGTTATTCAAAGGAAATATTCCCTCAATATTTTCTTTTTTGGATTCGTCTTGATTCAATACAGAAGATGCTGGTCAATGAGCGTGAAATTTTCTTTACGGCCTTGCTTGTGGGTGTGCATCCTACACATAAATGTTGAGAGTTTAATGAAATAGGTTGATTATGAAAGACAAAGTAATGATAGTAACTAGTCGAGATTAGCGAGAATCACTAGCACCCTACTC
The DNA here is from genome assembly GCF_001633185.2 of Quercus lobata. Lineage (NCBI taxonomy): Eukaryota > Viridiplantae > Streptophyta > Magnoliopsida > Fagales > Fagaceae > Quercus > Quercus lobata. The sequence goes on along the minus strand of NC_044906.1, from coordinate 23,383,079 downwards.
TTGAAGCGCTTACATATATATATATATATATATATATAAAAGCGTAGTATTTATTATTGCTACGCTCCAGTTGAGTCACATCAGCGTTCACATTATTATTATTTTTTTTTTCCAATTTTCTTATAATTGTTTTTAACATTTATTTTTTTAAATATTTACACTCCTCCAACCTTTCTCCCTCTCTCACATTTTCATATCCCCACTACTTCTCCAACTTTTTTCCCTCCCTCACCTTTTCATTTCCCCCACTACCATCTACATTAATATCATTCTTCTTCTTTTTCTTCATCTTCTTTTATTTTTGTCTCTTCTTATTCACACATTTTTACTATAAATTTGTCATTAATTTTTCCATTCTATGCATAATTTTCCCTCACAAAGAAGGTTCTCTCTCTCTCTCTCTCTCTCTCTCTCTCTCTCTCTCAATTTTTTAGTGGATTTTTTATTTTTCTTGCATCTCTAGTTTAAGTTGATAATTTTTTATATTTTTTAAAACTTTACTTTGGGGGTTAATGCAATTTAATTTTGTTTTTTAAATTTTTTTTTATTCTCTTTGATTGTATTTAAATGTTATCTTATTGCATTATAACAAATTAAATATTAGTATATAGAATATAATATTATTCTATTACATAGCATAATTTGGATAAGTTGGAATTTATTCTATTATATAGCATGGTTTTTCATAGTGCTCAATTTAGATGTTGAACTATGAGATTTTACTAATTTTTGTTTAATTTTTAATCCTTGTGATGGACAAAGTACTTTTCATAGTTGTATTAGAAGCACTCTATAATGTCATTTATTTAGAGAAAACTAAATGTTAGCCAAATGAAAATAGTCGAATGGGTGACAAATTTTATCTTTTGCAATTTTATTTTAATTATTATTATTATTATTTTATAACAATGCATATATAGTAATTTAATTCTTATATTTTGTTAATAATTTTTTATTTGATAATATGTGGTGGAAAAAATTACAATTTCTGTAAAGAAAATAACCTTTATAAATTATCAACAACAAATTTTTTTCCTAATTGGTCCAATTAATCATTGTTAAGTTTTATTAATTTTTTTTAGTTACATTCGATGTTTTGGATTGTAGGCAAAAATAAATAAATACAGTTTGAGAAGGTTTGTTTAAAACTAAAAATTTAATTACCAAATTTTTTATTCTTTTTAATTATTTACAAAATGTTATAAATAACTTTTATTAAAAAAATAATATTTTCATTAACTCACCTTTTGAATATTTTTGTATTATTTTCATTTTGGTACGGTAATATTTATATTTATGATTTGTGATTGTTCCTATATTATACTTATGATTATTCCTATAATAAATAAAAGTAGAAAACACCATTTTGGTCCTCACATTTTGGGATTACAATCAATTTGGTCCCTACATTTTGATAGCAATCAATTTAGTCCCTATTATTTTTAACTTACAATCAATTTAGTCATTACCGTTAACTCATTAACGGAAAATGTTTATGTGGCTAACAGTGTGCAATGTTAGCATATCTAATGGTGATGTGTCAAAATTTTAATGACACATCGGCACTTACATAGCAAAAAACAGCTGCATCAATTTCAAAAATAGTTTTTTTTTTTTATTTTATATATACCAATTTTATTATTTTCTTTTAATTTTCTTAAAATTTCTTGGTAACCAAACAGATTTTCACATCTTTTTTCAATTTTGTTTTTTACTTTCTTGCAATTTTTTTTGGTTGCCAAATATTTTCACCACTTAACCCAGATCCACCAGGCCAACACATCCCAAATCACCACCACCACCTCAACAGTTTAGCACCACCATTAATCCAGATCCATCACCAAACCCAAATTACCACCACCCCAGCAGTCCATCCCCACCACCAAATCCAAATCCACCACCACCTCCACAATCTAGCACCACCACCAGACCCTAAAATAAAATTTCAACTGCAACTAATACATATTTTGAACCATCAAACAACCCAAACCCTCACACCATCACAAATCAAAGGAGAGACCAAGTTGGTAGTCCAAGAAAAGTAGAGAGAGGGAGAGAGCAAGGAGACCACCTCGATGGTGGCTCATGGTGGTGAACGGCGAGGGAGAACTGCAACTGGCTGTGGTGGGTTTGTCGCCGTCAATGGTGCCGCTGTTGATGAATGAGAGCGACTGACCAATTTGGATCTTCTTTGCTTGGGCTTCATTGACGACGACGGTGTAAGCATGTAGTATTGTGATGGAAGACAAAAGAAAATGCATTGATTTGAATATGTGGTGTGAGAGTTTGAATGTGTGTTGATACTTGATTTTTTTTATGCTTGAATATATGAATATGAATGGCTGATGATATTCCTTTAGTAATGAATGGCTACGGTTTTAGCAATTCCATACAAGGATTTTTTTTTTTTTTTTTTTTTTTTTACATTTTTATTTTGTTTATTTATTTTTTTAATTAAAATATTGACATGGTATGATTTAATATTAATTAAAAATTTTTTATTGCTATTTAAGTAGCCACATCAGCAGTAAGAATGCCAATGATGCACACTATTAGTCACGTAGGCATTTTTTGTTAATAAGTTAACGGTATAAACCAAATTGATTCTAAGCTAAAAATAACAAGAACCAAATTAACTGCTATTAAAATATAGAGATCAAATTGATTGTAATTTCAAAATGTAAGGACCAAAATAGTGTTTTCGTCTAAATAAAAATATAATTATGAAACACATTTTTCTTTATTAAATTAGTTTAATTGTAAAAAAAAAAATTAATAAAAAAATCTTAAAAATAATTATCATATTTATGATTTATGATTGTTCCTATATTACATTAATGATTGTTTCTATAATAAATTAAAATATAATTAATACATTACTCTTTATAAATTAATTAGTTTAAATTTTTAAAAAAATTAATAAAATCACTATAAAAATAATTATTACATGCAACGCATAAATATATAGTTAAAAATGAATTGTACGGAGTAGTTTTAAATGTTGACTCGTCCAAAATATGGGAAGCGGTTTAGAAGTTTTGTTATGTCTCGTCCTCCTTTAGAAACAGGTTTCTTAAAATTCATGGTATTCCTTGTGCTTTCCATTGCGGACTTCCTATATACAGGAATTGCTTATGTCCAATATGTGGTCTGAATTATTTGAAGTATTGTCAGCGCAAAAAATAAAAAATTAAAAAATGAACCTTATTATATACACAACATAATAAGTTAAACAAATCAAAACCAGAGTACCAAGTTAATAGAATTGAGTTCCGGTTAAAAAAAAAAAAAAAAAAAGGAAATGAGTTCTAGAGACGAAAAAAAAAAAAAAAATCTATTATGCATAAAATAAAAGGTTATGAGAAATGAAAAACATGAGAGAGAGAGAGAGAGAGAGAGAGTTTCGGAGAAAGGATTTTGGGAAAAAGTCTAGTATTAGGATTGACTATGGTAGGCCATCCATAATTCCATTCATTTGACCCAACTGCCACCGGAGGCTTGAAAGAACCATTGTAGAAGAATCATAGGAAAGTTCTGTTTTCTTCTAGAGTTTTTTTTTTTTTTTTTTTAGTAATAATATAATAAGGAAAGTTTTTTTTGGTAAACAATAATAAGGAAAGTTTATTACCCTATGTTTGTATTTCCGCCATATCAGTTACTACAATGGAACTAGCGTGGACCGTGGAGGGAAGGCCTTATTCTATAGAATTAAAAATATTAATAGGATTTATTGTAACTAGTCGCTAAACTATGCTATGTATGAAAACTTACCTATTTGTGAGATTGACTAAAATAATTTTATAAAATCTTAAATTGATTAAGAAACTGCACCATTGCAAGATTTGCTCTTGTATGACTTCAATTTGTGTTACAATTTGATGAAGAAGACATTGCTTGAACGTGCAATTGCTTACAAAAAATTTGTTAGACAGTTTCAGATACTGCGAAAAATAACTCAAATTGAGTTTAAGATGTACTTGTTAGAGAGATAGAGTTTTAATCCTTATTAAATATAGATTAAACAAAAGTAATTTTGTTTTAAAAAAATAATTTTATTTAGATTAAACAAAAATAATTTTGTTTAAAAAAAAATGATAATGAAGAGTTTGAGTTTAAAAATGACTTGATAGAGAGATAGAGTTTTACTCCTTGTTAAGTTTGGACTAAACAAAAATAATTTTATTTAAAAAATTGATAATGATAAGTTTGAGTTTAAGATGGACTTGTTAGAGAGATAGAGTTTTACTTATTGTTAATTAGTTAGCAACATCATAGTTAGAAATAAGTCAAATAACCAATGGACATCATTGAAACCATAACAATTTTAAACCAATCAATTAAATAGCTATACAAATTCATTAAGGAAAAAAACCATTTACAAATTGTGAGCAGAAAAAGAAAAGATGAATCAAAGAGTACTAAGAAAGCATTAATTAAGCAACTTCTCAAATTCCATCTCTAACTCTTTGTTTAATAATTAACAGCGGCTAAATTTCAGAAAACTAAAAATTAGAACCTAGAGTAGAATCACTCACTCACCAAAATCAAAAGCAAAATTCATTACTCAATTTGTGTGGAGTGTGATCAGTGTTAATTTTTACATGGGTACATGATTCAAGGATACAATTTCTCTGTTTATATAGAAATGCATAATGTGCTATTTGAATTTGATTACTTATTTACTTGTAAGCTCTGGACGTTGTTAAGATAAATGCCTTTGATAATTGATCTACAGCTCACGTTGCCTCTACAGATCATGTTGCAAATCAAAATTCCAATTCAAATGCTTCTACAACTTTCAGATAAACTTGCAAGGGATTTGGTTCCAACTATTGTATTTTATTTAAATTCAAATGTCTCATCATTATGTTTTATCCTTAGCTTCTATCTAATAATCTAATAGTTTTCTTTTGTTTGTTTATATACAATTTCAATACAACTCATGGGTTGGTAATTTAGCCAACACCAATTATTTGGATTTTGATTCAACCAACTATTCTTTAAAAGTAAACAGGAGTACAAATCATCTCCGCCACTACCAGCCCAAATTTGTTTGGTTTTATTTTATTAATAGTCTCTTAGATGTTGAGTGGCTCCACCATAATTTTGTGGTGCTTTGCTTGATTACATATGACCCCATATTCACGTATCCACAATTCTTTTCAATATACATTCAAAAACACTAACAACAATAGCACTACCTATAAATCCCAAATTTCCAATAAAAAACTTCCTAATAGGCCAAAAAAAAAAAAAAAACACTAAAACAACAACTGATAGAAATTGGATACAGAGCATCTCACCTGTGCAAACTGGGGCTAGAGTTTAAAGCATTGGTAACTGCTGCTTGTTATGACAATGGAGATCTTGTGATGGCTTTGATGGGTAATGGCAGCTATGGCTCCGTCATGGGTGTCTGTCCTCTCTATGTGCCTTTGAGTAGACTTTTGCGTTTGGAATGTATTTTCAGAAACTATCAGGGATATCGAGAGAAGAAGAGCTTAGAGAGGTAGAGAGAATGGTTAGTTTTAGAGATTCTATCATGTTATCATGATATGCTGCAACAAGAGCTTGATCTTCAATAGTCAGCTTGGCATGCAACACCCTGCCTTTGGTCTCCGTATTTTTGTTAATGATGGCAGACGGTGGGAGAGTTAAAAGTGTAGTCGAATCCGTAGGGTTTTGTTTTGGAGTGAAATAGAGTTTTTAATTTTATTTTTTATTTTTTAAATATTGTGCTGACGTGGAAAATTGTGGTAGTTTCAAAGGATTCGGTTTTAGATATATATATATATATATAGATTAAATTTTAATACAGTAATTTTTAAATAAAAAGAAATATATTATTTTCTTTATTTTTGAGGTATGAGAATGGGTTAATATTTAAAGCCTATTTTGGATCCAGGCAGCCCTTGCCTGTATCCATATCCTTTTGGTTTTCCTTCCTAGTTTAAAGATTCTCATATGAATGTTCTAACTAGGAATATATATAAACATAGTGAAATTCATCATCTGAAAATACTTGCAAACCCATTTATGAATATGTAGGCTTGCCTTGGGGATTTGACTCTACCATGGGATCTTAGGCTAAGTATGTATACGAGAGTATGTTCTTGATGGATGAAAATAGAGCAGTAAGGGAAACAGGGAACTTCAATGGCATAAAATGCTACACTTTGGGTTATGCTAATGTTGACAAAACAGGGGATAAGTTGAATCAGATTGAGCAGGGAATAGAAAAGACATCGATTGATTTCTTACAAAAACCACAGAAAATGTTTCCTAGAGCATGTGAAGCAGTAAGGTTAAAGGAAAATGAAAACAGGATAGCTCAGTTTGCATTCATTAATGGTGGTCTAAGCTTTTATCGTATCTTATTTTAGCAAATATACACATTAGAAATTTCTGAACGGCCTCAATTTGGGGTTTGACAAAGAAAATGCAATACAGTTTGACATATGATCACATTAATTGGCCGTTAAAGAGACTAACATCAATTTTCAGCTCTAGTCATAAAAAATATATAAGCTTAAATAGCTTGAGCAATAAACATAAACTCTGTACAAAAGTGTAAACGCAATGCTTCAAAATCCAATAAAACTCCTTTTAATCTCTTGCAACTTGGATAAGGATTCTCTCATACTAAAACGTTCTTTTGATGAATGAGCAACACAAGACAATCCAACTCTCACTATTGCAGCCACACACTCCTCACCTCTGAAAGCACTGTTGCTGCTGCTGCTCTCTCCACCAATAGAATTACTAGTACTGCTGCTTCGTGTTAAAGATTCAATATCCTTGAAAAGCCTTGGATCAGTAATATCCAAGATTTTACACTCGTGCATTTCAGATACGAACTTGTTTAGGCTTAAACCGTCCTGGAACATCCTATCTGTGGGCTTCTTCGCAATTATCATCTCAAGCAGTAGTATTCCAAAACAATAGACATCCCCACTAGTTGAAGCCTTTCCACCCAAGCCATACTCTACAAAAGAATTCAGGATATTAGGATCAAGAAATTATGAAAGCCTAAAGAAACAATGTAGGAAACAGTGTTAAAATTTTCTGTTGTCTTCCTTTCTAATACGTTCTATGGGGTCAAATATATGTAGCAAGAGAGGTAGAGTGGAAACATGGTAGGCACTTGAAACCAGTTGGGATGATACTATGATAAATTATAATTTTTCCTAAAAGCTTAATCTATTAGGAAATTGTGAATTTAATCATCAATTCCTTTCAAGTTTCATACAATAAGATCAACATACCTGGAGCAATGTAACCAATTGAGCCTTTTAGTCCAATTGTGCTACTCTTATTCTGCAATGAATCATGAGAAAAAAAACCTTGCTAACCCAAAATCTCCAACATGAGCAGTCATATCTTCGTCCAAAAGCACATTTCCAGGTTTCAAATCACAATGTACTACTGGTGGATCACAGTCATGATGTAGGTAATCTAAGGCAGTAGCTACATCAATTGCAGTATTCAGTCTCTGGGTTAAAGTCAGAGTTGAACCACCCTCAACATCCTCTGGATACAACCACTTATCCAAGTTACCATTAATAACCAAACCCTTGAATACAGCTCCTGTATGATCAATGCTAGAGCAAGAAGTGAACACCTTAACAAGGTTCCGATGCTGGATGTTTCTTAGAGCTTCATATTCTGCATCAAAACTCTTGGAAGCTTTACTTTGTGCCAAGTCTAGAACCTTCACTGCAACTGTGGTCTGGTTCCATTCTCACCAGTACTTAAAACAGCTCTATAAACAGACCCAAACGCTCCCTTCCCTAACAAATTTTCTGTGGCAAACCCATTTGTACCATGCTGGATTTCTGAGTAAGATAGCCTTGGGGGTAAACCTTTGACTACAGATGAAGTTCCATTGTTTCTCATCTTGCTCTTCTTTTTGGTGACTAGTGCCTACACTAAACACAATGCACAGACAAGCACAATGATAGCAGAAATTGGAAAAGTGACTTTGAGTACTAAATGAGAATTTGACTTCTTTTTTGTGACACAAGTAGTGACTCTTAGCTTTTCTGCAGCATCATGGTCAAACGCGCAGAGCCCGGAGTTTCCCTGGAGAGAATCCCAGCTGATGTTTGCAAAGACACCATTTGTCGGTACTTCTCCTTCCAAGCTGTTGAAAGACAAATTTAACATCTGCAAAACTTGAAGGTTCTGTAACTCTTTGGGGATAACACCTGAAAGATTGTTAAAAGAAAGATCCAAGCTCTCCAGTGACTTTGGTATTGAGCCAGTTATCTTGTTTCTAGCAATGTTGAGAATGCGAAAACTTGAGTATGTCTGCGTTATTGTTGGAATATTTCCGGACAACTGGTTACCATAAACATCCATGAATTCAAGCTGTCTCAAATCGCCAAAAATTTTCAGGTAAAGAACCGATCAAAGAGTTATTTGCCAATTGCAAAAAGTACAAATCGGGAAGCTCAAAATTTTGCTTTGTATTACTCCCATTGAGCCCAGACTGTGCTAGATAAAGTTTCTTCAATTCCTGGCATGTTGCTAAACTCATAGGAATTCTACCAGATAACTGGTTGTTTCCCATATTGAGCAGATATAATTGTTTGAGATTGCTAAAGATATCCAGAATTTCTCCGGAGAAGAGGTTTCCCAATGGAGTTCAGTATTTGGCCTCCAAAAGAATTTTGTTGAATTGATAAGGCTACAAGGTTTTGGTACCTCTCACATATTTAAATTTCGAGTTTTTTGTAATCTAAAATTATATATAAAAAATAATTTTATGGATTAAATGACAAATAACATCTGATTGACATAAAATTTTAACGTATTTTAAACATATAAAGAACATGCAATTCATCGATTAGATTTTCAAAATATGTAACAATGTTAATTCATTTAGTAAGAGTGACTGCAACAAAATTTGTAGCCAAATTTGGTCTTAAACTTTGGTTCCCTTAACAATATATTAGGTCCTTACAAATAAAAAGAAAAAGTCCAAGAAAAATTTTATTTAACTAAACTTTTGAAGAGATGTAGCTTACAACATTGATAATGAGATTATCATATAACAATTTCAAAATAAAATAATTTGAAGAAGAAAATCGTAAGATTTTATGTATTTGTGTGTGTGTGTGTGTGTTTTTTTTTTTTTGGTCAATGTATGAAATTCTCTTTTTATTAGATTTTGTATGATTTAAGGATCCGTTTGGGAATAACTTATTTAGCTGAAATTGTAAACTTTTTGCTAAAAGTATTGTAGATAAAGTTAAAAGGTAGTTGAAATAGTACAACGAGACTCACGAATAGTATCAAAAGGTGTCGTGGGAGCCATGAATAGTAAAAAAAAAAACTAAATAGTAAAAAAAACTAGTTTTTTAAGCCATGTCAAATGCACACTAAGGGACTGTTTGATAGCGTATTTTGAACAACAGTTTTCAATGTTTAAACAACATTACACGTATTTCCATACAATTTTTTACCTACACGTATTTCCAAAAAATATAAACAACGTTATTAGAACAACATTACCAAACAGGCCCTAAGTTTCTTAATGACCACCCTCAAAAAAGTTTCTGGAGCCGCAATTAAATGAAATGAAAGCTTGGTGCTAGTGACCAGAACTCAAGTTATAGGTGCGAGCTAGCATCAATGGCGGCATGGAGTTTAAAATAAACAACTCGATTGGGAAAAGGAGACATGCTGAAATTGATAGGCAAAAGCTTGATGATAAGAGAAAGAAAAGGACCATTCACAACGGTAGCCATTGAGCTTAGTGAGAGCATTATTAAGAGTAGGGTTTATCCACTTCTAATATGGAGTGTCATCCATATCCGAAGCCATAGAAATGACTAGAAGCTGAGAGATATATGTGCTTTTCTTCTGTATTACATATGAAGTTAGCATAGAATTCTTGCACAAGTAGTGAACAAGATGGCTCAAGATCCTGAACAAGGCTCAACCAACCCCAAATCACAGGAAATCCTTGAAATTCTAGTATGACTAAGACTCTCTTAAGTCCAAGGAATGCCCTCTAACTCTCTAAGAGAATTGGACTTACTGAACTCTTGTATAAATGCGTATTCCACATGCTCTATGGAAAACCTATCCTCATGCTAAATGACTTGAAATGTTTTCCAAAACATGTCATATCAAAATTTGATAGTTTAGGAATTTTATAGAATGCCAAAATTTTCCAGAATAATATTGTTTTTTATTTATTTAAAAGAATGACGGAATCAAGCACGATTTTTTGGTTTATTTAAAAGAAATGATGGAATCATGCATAAATAGAAGAATATTTGGAACTAAATATTTTGATTTTGATTTTAATATTTCAAATAGTTATAGTTAGGAAATTACCTTTTTTTTTCTTTAAAAAAAAAAATTACCATATAGTATGGCAATGGACTATGGTTAAAATTTTGTTGAAGTGTCTGCTCTATTTTGAAAATATTAATAGGATTTCTTGTAATTAATACAGTTATTTTAAATAAATAAAAAGATAATATTTTCTTTATTTTTGAGGTATGAGAAATGAGAATGGGTCAATATATCCTTGGGATCTTAGGCATGTATGTATACGAGAGTATGTTCTTGATTGATTCAAATAGGAACCTTCTATGGAATAAAACTTTACACTTTGGGTTATGCTATTGTTGACACAACAGATGATGAGTTCAACCAGATTGAATAGAGAATAGGAAAGACATCGATTAATTACTTACAAAAACCACTAAAAATTATTGCTAGAGCATGTGAAGCAGTAAGGTTAAAGGGAAATGAATACGAGATAGCTTAATATGAACCAAGGGATTTTGCATTCATTAAAGGTGTGGTCTAAGCTTTTATCTTATTTTAGTACATATTAACATATGAAAATTTCTGAACTGCCTCAATTTGGGGTGCGATAAAGAAAATGCAATAAAATTTGACATATGATCACATTAACTGGCCATCAAAGAGACTCACATCAATTGGCAGCTCTAGTCATAAGAAATATATAAGCTTAAATAGCTTAAGCAATAAACTTAAACGCTGCACAAAAGTGTTAAAGGCAATGCCTCAAAATCCAATAGAACTCCTTTTAATCTCTTGCAACTTGGATAAGGCTTCTCTCATAGTAAAACGTTCTTTTGATGAATGAGCAGCACAAGATAATCCTACTCCCACCATTGCAGCCACACACTCCTCACTTCTTAAAGCAATGTTGTTGTTGCTGCTGCTGCTGCTCTCTCCACCAATAGAACTAGTACTACTTCTGCTCGGTGTTACAGATTCATAATCTTTGAAAAGCCTTGGATCAGCAATATCCAAGATTTTACTCTTGTGCACTTCAGAGATGAACTTGTTTAGGCCTAAACCTTCCTGGAGCATGCTATCTGTGGGCTTCTTGGCAATTATCATCTCAAGCAGCAGTATTCCAAAGCTATAGACATCCCCACTGGTTGAAGCCTTTCCACCCAAGCCATACTCTACAAAAAAATTCAGGATATTAGGATCAAGAATTCCCAACCAGAAATTATAAAAGCTTAACACTGCAAGAAACATAGTGTTAAATATTCCTATTTCTTTCTTTCTAATATGTACTTTGTGTCAAATGTAGCAAGAGAATAAGAGTGGAAACATGGTCGGAACTTGAAACTAGTTGGCCTAGTACTGTGATAAATTACCATTTGTCCTAAAAGTTTAATCTATTAGGAAATGGTGAATTTAACCATCAGTTCCTTTCATGTTTCATACAATTAAGATTTTCATACCTAGAGCAATGTAACCAATTGAGCCTCTTAGTCCAATTGTGCTGCCTCCATTCTGTGATGTATCATGGGAGAGAAATCTTGCTAACCCAAAATCTCCAACATGAGCAGTCATATCTTCGTCCAAAAGCCCATTTCCAGGTTTCAAATCACAATGGACTACTGGTGGATCACAGTCATGATGTAGGAAATCTAAGGCAGTAGCTACATCAATGGCAATATTCAGTCTCTGGATTAGTGTCAGAGTTGATCCACATTCAACTTCCTCTGGATATAACCACTTATCCAAGTTACTGTTAGACATGAATTCCATAGCCAAAGCCTTGAATGCAGCTCCTGTCTGATCAATGCTAGAGCAAGAAGTGAACACCTTAACAAGGTTCCGATGGTGGATGTTTCTTAGAGCTTCACATTCTGCATCAAAACTCTTGGAAGCTTTACTTTGTGTCAAGTCTAGAACCTTCACTGCAACTGTGGTCAGGGTGCTATTCTCACCTGTACTGAAAACAGCTTTGTAAACAGACCCAAACGCTCCTTTCCCTAACAAATTTTCTGGGGCACAACCATTTGTACCATGATGGATTTCTGAGTAAGATTGCCTTGGGGGAAAACCCTTGACTGCCGATGAAGAAGTTCCATTGTTTCTTATCTTCCTCTTGTTTTTGGTGACTAGTGCCCACACTAAACACAATGCACAGACAAGCACAATGATAGCAGAAATTGGAATAGTGACTTTGAGTACTAAATCAGAATTTGACTTTGTTTTTGTGACACAAGTAGTGACTCTTAGCTTTTCTGCAGCATCATGGTCAAATGCACAGAGCCCGGAGTTTCCCTGGAGAGAATCCCAGCTGATGTTTGCAAAGACACCATTTGTCGGTACTTCTCCTTCCAAGCTGTTGAAAGACAAATTTAACATCTGCAAAACTTGAAGGTTCTGCAACTCTTTGGGGATTACACCTGAAAGATTGTTGAAAGAAAGAGCCAAGCTCTCCAGTGCTGCTAGATTTTCCAATAACTTCGGTATTGGGCCAGTTATCTTGTTTCTAGTTTCTGAAGCTTTCCGATGGACCTTGGTACTTGGCCCTTGAAAGAGTTTTGTTGAATTGATAAGGCTACAAGGTTTTGGTACCTCTCAAATCCTTGAGGGAAACTACCGGTCAACAGATTATCATCCATACAAAATTCTTTGAGTTTGACTGATAGATTTGCAACAGAACTGGGAAGTTCGCCGGATAATTGGTTGGAATTCAGTTAGATATCCTCTAGCTGGGTACAGTTAGTGAGGGAATCAAATACTTGAAAATTCAGCTCTGTTGTAGAATATAATTTATTTGAGCCAAGAACTAATTTGACTAGATTTTTCAATTTACCAAGTAAAGGAATAGGCCCTGTGAAATTATTTGAGGAGAGATCAAGATATTCAATTTGTGAAGCATTGGATAAAGAACTCGGTATTGGTCCTTCCAAACTATTGCGTCCCAGGTGAAGCTCCCTTATGTTGGGAAGGGTAAAGCCTATATTGGAGGGCAGCTTTCCAACAAGCCTGTTTTGTGTGAGAGATAAGAACTCCAAGGAGGATATGTTGAAAATTGAAAAGGGTATCTCGCCACTTAATTGATTATCTGAGAGTTGAAGCATGACAAGATTATGGAGACGACCCAACTCATTTGGAATCTCGCCAGATATCTGGTTTCTTGCTATAATGAGAATTGTAAGAGTGGAGAGATTGCCAAAAGTAGAGGGAATTGCACCGGTAAGGTTGTTAATGGACACGTCAAGAATTTTCAGTCTAGGAAGCTGGCCTAGTTCACTAGGAAGGAGACCAGCAAGTTTGTTGGTCTCAAAACTCATCTGTTCAAGCATAAGAAAGTAAGATAGACTGACAGGAATTGTGCCACTGATGCTGTTTGATGCGAGAATTATGCTCTGAAGGCTAGTAAGACGGGCAAATTAAGAAGGGAATTTGACCAAAAAAAGAGTTGTTGTAGAGGTCTAGAGTTTTGAGGGAAGTGAGGTTGGACAGCTGAGGAGGAATATTGCCAGAGAGCCCAAGACTGGTAAGGCTTAGCGATTGGACACTGTAGTTGTTTATTAGGACCAATCATAATTCCTGATGATACCATTTACCTATGTAGACAGAATTGGACTTAGGATTTCTCCTATTTGAACGGAATTTCTCAAAAGATCAGCCTCTTTCTCAATTTGGATGTGGTTAATTTCACTAGCCTAAATAATTGAAGAATGTGATGTAGCTATATATAAGCATTAATTCGAACTGCACCTCAAGGAGTTATAAGCATTAATTATCAATCTTCACCTCAAACATTTACTAGCCAACCATGATTTTAGAAATATTAGTGAGTGAAGACTCAAATAAATATATGATAAGTTATGATTGGTAAAATATAAAGTGGAATCTAAAAAGTGAGACTAATCATTTATATTCATAGTTTCATACTACTTAGTGTGTATGGATATTTAATTGGCTTAATGCCAGCCTAGGAAAAATTTGGATTGACGGGAGACCAAACTCATCCATTGTAACTGTGAAGGCCACTAAACTCTAAAAAAATATATTTTGTATTAACTTGCTTTTTTTTTTGGGTGGGGCATAATTTTTTTTTTTTGAGAAACAAACACACACAGGGGAGAGGGAAAGAGGTGGGGCATAATATTGACAGCTTATTTTCATTTCTATTTCATGTTAAAAACTAAAGATGGTGGTTTGTAATATTTCAAAATTGTTTAGTGGCAATGGTAAGGGTGGGAAGAAAATTAAAAAATAACAATAAAGCAACAAAAGATTTATTGTAACGAAAAAAAAAAAGTATTGTAAAAAAATATTTTTAAAAAAAGAAAAATGGCACCATTTTCAACAATTGTGATATCCCCTAACTATTACAAAGTGATGAGGGTAAGGTCAATTTAATGTGAATTTGGACACTTCATTGTTAAACTAATGGAGGAGGTAAAGTGCTCAATATTAAAAGTTAAGTGAAGAAAGCGCTTCATCGTAAACTAAAAATAGAACTTTGTACCGGCCCTTTTTTTTAGGGTGAAAAGTGCAATTTGCACAAATTTATTTAGTAGAAATGTAGAAAAATCGGCGATTTTTTTTTTTATGAATTATTGGTGAGTGAAGTCCCTTTTTTTTGTTTAACACGTATATTATATATATATATATATATATATATTTTTTTTTTTTTTTTTTTGAGGGGGATATATTATATATTAGCTTCATCACACGCACTTCACATGTGCAATGAAGCCTTTTTTTTTTACTTAGACAAATGGTGTGCACTATTAGCACACATTAAGCTAACATGGCTACTAAATAACAATAAATATTATTTATTGACATAAAAAAATGTCACATCAGTATTATAATAAAATTTTTTTTTTTTTTTTTTTTTTGGGTAAGTGTTTATGCAAGGGATAGAACTCTTGAGTTGAAAGTCACTAGCATGACTAGGTACCAAAAAAAAAAAAAAAATTAATTTATTAATTTGGGAAAAAAATGAATTCCAATCTAGGTACATAAATCTTGAACATGAAAAAGATGAACCGAGAAAAATCAAACACAAATCATGATGCTAATTCCAAATCATCAACCAAAAAGTAAAAGCCAACAATGCTCCATGACCTCTTGCTTGCGCTCTTGGGCTACACTGGCAATCTCATCATCCATGTTGCTCCTGTCTCCAACGACCGCCCTTTCAATCTCAAACAATATTCCAGAGTCCTAATAGACAAATCAATATGTTTAGCTACAACAAATTCATTGTCACCTTAATAAAAAGTTGGAACTATTAATTCTAAGCAACAACAAATTCATTGTCACCTTCATTGGTGAAGGGTTATGAAAGTTCAATAACGTGTATAAAACACCTTTGAACGTTTAGACCCCCAAATAACAACTTAATCAATTCAAGCAATATGTCAAACAACTAGTGTGCGGAAACTTAACATATGCTATCATACGAAATTGATTAAATACTATCTAAGCCATAACAAAATAAAATCCACATCAGATAATTTAAAGGCAAAGATAGAGGAAGGAAGATGCAAACACAAAGACAACACGCGATGTGTTATCGAAGAGGAAACCGAAGTCCTCGGCGAAAAACCTCTCCGCCGCCCTCCAAGCGGTAATCAATCCACTAGAAAATATAGTTGGGATACAAGGACAGCAATAGACCCTCCAAGCCTAATCTACCCAGTGCACCTAAGCCCTTCAAGCTTCTTGCTCCAACGAGGTTGCGCCGAACCTTTTTCTTTTCTAGCTTCCCGGATTCCGCTACTGGACCATAGCATCAACCAATGAAGATTGGTTCCTTCCTAACTGCTTCCCAGAAATCCAAACATCAGACTCACAATGATGATAATGGTGAGAACCTGGTTTGGTATAAAGCCTCTCAAGGATTTAACAATGGAGAGGAAGAGAGTTGAGGAATTTGAAGAGATTCTAAGGTAGAGATTGTGGGTGAAACAATCTGGTTTTTCTTTAGGGTTTCTCTCTCAAAATTCTCTCTGGAAGCTCTCTTTCAATCGTGGGTAATAGGGGTATTTATACTGGAGTGGAGAGGAATGTGAAACGTCAGAATTCTACAAAACAGGGGTGGCTTGCGGCTTGACCTCGCGGCTTGACTAAGTCGCGAGATCCAGTCGCGAGATAACCGTATGGCCAGTTGTCCTGTTTTGTCCTGTAGTGCTCCAGCTAGCAGACTGTTCACCTTCCAGCATGCTTGGCACGTGAGGTTGCTTCTGGCGGCTTGAAGCCGCGAGTCACCCGCGAGACCCAGCCGCGACACTCTGTTTTCTTGCACACTCTTGAGCAAACTTCACTCTATCTCACTCACTACCCTTACATCAAACCCACCTAAATACAGGGTTACTAAATGCTGAATTACAAGAAAATTTGGCACGGAATAAAGCCAATTAGATGGTTGAATAAATTCAACCTTACAATCTCCCCCTTTGGCTATTCTGTGACAAAACCCTAAAACAGACTGTAGACTTAATATGTGAGATGGGAACAGTTGAACAAAACTCACTCACACCTAACTCTAGAAGCTGTGAAGCACTTGAATCATATGAACATAATACTCCTGAAACACAACAATACACCCTGATCATTGTAAGCAGAAAATTATAAAATGCATATGAAACAGGCAATATTTGATCAAGCAAAGATGGAGTTATGAAACAAACCATGGCTTGATCAACCAAGTGAACACCACAAGGTAGTGATCACAGTGCTCATTCACACTTGGAATGAACACAAGAACATACAAGTTAACAAGCACAAGGCAAGACACTTATATGCACAACACTCAACCAATGCATATCACACAAGGCATATGCATCTAGGAACAATCCTACACGGGCACAAGAGTGACAGTACATAAACCAAAATGCATAACATTTAGATTAAAGTACTGATTTCAACATAGCATAAAGGCTGCACTAGGCAAGGTACATACCATAAAGCCTACAAACAAGCAAAAGACATAAACCCTAAAAGCTTACATAAGCACATGGGTACAAACAAACATCCTGAATAACATCATCAAAATATATTAAACTTTAAACCAAGAGTATAAGTTAAGAGTAAGAAACAATACACCAAAAAAAAATATAGTGTATCAAACCCATAAACCACTAAAAGTACTTAAAACATGACTCCCCCTCAACACATTACTCCCCCTTAAGGGCTGCTCTTCTGTTTCTCAGTCCATCCTCAACAGAAACATCTCCCCCTTTTTGTCAGGAATGGCCAAATGGTCAGTGTTCAGGCTGAGTGGTGAAGCTGTCAAGTTTTGCAGACAAAACATCAATCTGATCCTGCATAGCTTTCATCCTCTCAGAGTGCTCAGTCTGGACTTCTCTGATCCCATCAAGTCTTTCCAGAATGATTTGGAAAGCATCTGGAGGAGTATTTGAAGAAGTTGATGCTCTGGGTCTTTTGCCACTCCTCCTGGGTGTTGAGGTTGATGGATGCCCGGCTGCCTCTGCTTCAGTCTCCATTGGGACACCTTCTCCTTCATCACCTTCATCTTCTTCTCCTGGAAGTCTAACACTTATCCTTTTGCAGGTAAGCCTGTTAATTGCAGAAGGTGTGGACATGGGACTGATGTCTTGTGGGATAGGAACACCCTTCCTTCTAAAAATCCTCATAAGCAAACTGGGAAAGATCAGTTTTGGCCTAGAGGTTGTTCTTGTCTCATCCACAATGATGTCATATATGTGGGAACTTATGTCTATGAAGTTCTTTTCTTTGAGATCCATCAGAAAGATTGCTCTAGCACAATTGATGGTAGTCAACTTCTTAATGGGATAGAGGTTAAACATCATGATGATCGTTAGGCACCTCATGTCCACTGGAAAGGCAGTGGTATTCAAACATTTTCCTTCTCTCTGCCCACCTATCCTTTGTTGAACTGTTTCAATGGATACACTCCTATCCTTGTAGTTGATAAACTCCTCATCATCTAATCCTTCAAGTCCTAGTGCCTCATCTATGACATGAGCATCTACAATGAATTCTTTCCCTCTAACCCAGCAGCTTAACTCATTCTCCTTTATCACAGCATTTGAGTAAAATTCCCTAATCAGGAGTTCACAAACTACAGGGAAATCACTCAGAAGTTTTTCCCATCCTCTACCTTCAAAGCAACTGGGGATAAAGGTTTGTCTTAAATCCTCCAAATCAACAAATCTCTCTTGAATAATTCCTGCACTCAAGAAGTTATCCCTGTATCTCTCAAAGTGATGAACTGACCTAAAAAGCTTAGAATCCATTTTCAACCTTTTGTCAGCCTTCTTCGCAGTAGTTTTCTTCTTAGAAGGTGAGGGAGCCATCTGTGATCAATCAGAAGAGGCCACAACAATACAGAGCATTATACGTGTAAAACAAGTTAGTCTCATGTAATAATCAAAGAGATATCATCCATACAACTGAACTTGAAGCATTTAAACACAGGCTATTTAGATCAATCACATGGAAAAGCAAGCCTAAGATAGGAAATACACATAACAGCATCAGATATAGAAACTAACTTAAAGGCAGTTATATGTCAATGAGACAAAAACTGAAAATGATATGACACATAAACAGTATTGTGAAGCACACATATGCTCCCAAAAGATCAACACAAAAGAGCAGGCATATTTAGCACATTAAACTCACAACCCCAAAAAAATTGAAACACCTCAACAGCTCAAAGAACAGTGAAAATCAAAGAATCACATAGCTAATCACAGAATGAAGAGTAATAGTGAAACAACTAAGAACAAATCATATTCTAGCAGCAGCAATCGCAATCTAAGCGTGAACAAGGAGTAAATTCCGAAACACAAACCCATTTCTAAAACACAAATATATGCGAAAGATCAAAGGGAAAAACACAAAATTAAGTAGAAAAGAGTGGAAAACTGAAAACCCATACCTGTGATGTGAAGATTTTGAGCTACAAGTGTGCAACAATGGAGATTGGAAATGAGAGCACGGAGTGTTTGGGAGGGAGAAGATGAACAGTCACAAAAATTCGAGGGAAACACTGAAAATGATTTAAAAACTGCTCCTGTTTCTGCAAAACACGCGTTTTTCGCGACTGGAATAAGTCGCCACACAGTCGCCAGCTCAAGCCGCCAAAACACACAAGACCAAAAATTTGAAAAATTTTTCTAAGTGTTTTTCGCGACTGGAAGGTCTACCCGCGAGTGAGTCGCGAGCTGAGCCGCGAAAATCTCTGAGTAACCTCGCGACTGGACCTTCCACTCGCGAACAAGTCGCCAGAAATTACCAGCGAAGGTGCGACTAAGGCTCGCGACTTGACATACCCGCGACTGAGCCGCCAAAACAGAGCAAAACAGGTTTTTTTGAAATTTTCAGATTTTTCAAGCAAAATACTTTCCAAAAACACCTAAAATACTCAAAAATCTTTTTGTGCTTGAATTAACAAAGATTGAGCATGTGAAAACACATTTCATCAAGTACAATCACACAAATGAATATGGCACTTATTGAACATAAACTTGTGTGTTGTGTGTGGATATCAACAATGAGATAGTCCTTCGTCTAATGTGAAGCTTCAATGATCAATTCAACCAAGGCATACACAATTAGCACTAGATCATGTGACCCATCTCAATTATAGAAATATGTATATATGACCTCCCACATAAACTTGATAACATGATTTGGAGCTTTACATTTGACTCCACTTTCAATCATAACATTTGATCTTTTTGATCTATTGAGACGATCACCTCTCATTTTAAGAGTGATATTTGATATTTCACTTTAATGAATAAGCCTTTGGCTTTTTGAATAAACATTCACTTCAATATAAGGTCGCTTACCCTTTTTCCTAGTCAAATACTAGAGTGTGCGACAGGCTTTTGCAGCTCAAAATCTCTTTTCATTTGGAGATTTACATTTGGTGAGCTCTTTTTAGCAAAACAAAAATAAAGAGTGGGAAGATATATAGACACAAGTCTATGTAAGTCTCAAGATCAACAAAACCATTCACTAATCATTCATGACAAGTTTGAAGATCTATTTACAACAATCACAAAGATTTCAAGATATTTCCCACTGTGATATAAGTGCATAAAGACAAGCAATGCTCGAAAATGCACAAAGCCATTAGCACAAAGGTACAAGGCAAAACAAGTTTTGAGACAAAAACTCAACAAAGTCAATCAAGCTTTTTGATTTTCTATTTTTATGTGTTTTTTGGATTTTTTGACACAAGAAACAAAAAGATTGATAAAACAAAATTAAAGAAATGTACAAAAAGACACACAAACAACCAACAGCAAAAATAGCA
Organism: Quercus lobata; assembly: GCF_001633185.2. NCBI lineage: Eukaryota > Viridiplantae > Streptophyta > Magnoliopsida > Fagales > Fagaceae > Quercus > Quercus lobata. The sequence continues at coordinate 23,362,501 of NC_044906.1, read as the reverse complement.
AGCAAAACAATCAAACATAGTCACAAAGCATAGGAAGTATTGATGCATGGACATGTTGTAATGCTTATGCATGAGTACCCTTATTCACCCTCACGTCACTTGCATTTGGGGTGATTTCCTTATAAGATTGGGTACGGGAGTTAGGGCTTTCAAACCTTCGTGAGAAGCTTTCCAAGCAGTTGGTGAATGCACCAATCATCTTCATCACGTTCATCATTCCGGGATCACCATTCTGATCTCTAGATTGATCTCCAGCCCAACTTCTTCTCTCATTTCTAGGACCTCCTGACCTTTGAGGGGTTGCACTATTCTTTGCTCTCAGCTTTTGGCAATTTGGTCGAGTATGCCCTTGAAGTCCGCAGTAGTGGCACACATAAGTTCCTCTAGGACCTCTTTGGGGTCGAGGACGTGACTTGGCACGAGATTCAGACCTACCTGCTAACAGATTGTGATGATTTAACATCCGTTGGTTCACCAAATTCTTCTTCTCCTTCACCTCGAGCTTTTCACCAGTAGAGTCAGCTACAACTGGATCTTTGGCCTTTACAAACTTTACTTCTTTTGTGATATTTCCAGACGAACTACCTCCTCCGGTATATCCCAATCCGGATTTGTCTGAAAAGCTCTTTTGAGATGATATAACATCATCTAGCTTATTGGTGGTAACCCTCTCTACTTTAGCATTAGCTTGCACAACCTCACTCTCAAGAAACCTTACTTTTGTGTAAGCTTCGGACAACTCTCCATTCAGAGTTTCTATCTCACACTTGGCCTCCCTATATCGGATTAGGAGACTTTTGTAGTCCTCCTCAGCCTTCTTCATTTTTCTCACAGCAGCCTTGGCCACCCTTGTGTATTCCCCGGACTTCTCCAAAAGTAAGTTATAATTCTCCTGAAGGTTCGCGTTGCTTCCATCTACTTCAGCATCCGATTCTTCAACAATTCCTAGTGATTCATCATCACTATGTTCTCCAAGGTCTTGCACAAGCAGATTCAGTTCATCTGACGACTCAACATGAGCAATAGTCATAAAAGCCGAATAGTTCCCCTCTCCATCACAGCTCTCTTCAGACTCTGAGTCAGACGAATCCGAGTCACTTAAGGTCGTGGCATACACTTTACCTTTCAATTTCAAATAATTCGGACATTCCTTTTTGAAGTGTCCATGCACGTTACATTCGAAACACGTGACACCTTGTGTAGGTTGGGATTCTTTTCCATCTTTCCTTTTGAATTCCCTTTTCTCCCTTCCAGAACTTTGGAATTTTCTTTTATCATCAAATTTGCCATTATTTTTGAATTTCAAAAACTTTTTGAAATTCTTGACAAGGTATGCAACATCTTTGTCAACCACATCTTCTCCCGATGAGTCTTGATCTTCTACCTTCTCATTAATGGTCTTTAGAGCAAGAGATTTACTCTTCCGTTGATTGGGCAGTGACATCTCATAAGTCTGCAGAGAACCCACCAGCTCTTGCACTTTGATGTCATCGAGGTCCTTGCTCTCTTCTATTGCTGTCACTTTAGCTCGAAAGCTTTCCGGCAATGATCGAAGGATCTTTCTTACAATCTTCGAGTCCTCCGTTTTCTCCCCCAAGTTGAACTTGCTGACAACCACTTCATTTAACTTCCCATAGAAAGAGTCAAAAGACTCATCCTCACTCATTTTGAACTCCTCAAACCGAGTGGTCAGCATTTGTAACTTGGTGTCTTTCACTTTCTTCGTGCCTTCATAGGTAGTTTCCAAAATCTCCCATGCTTCTTTGGCCACGGTAATATGAGAAATCCTGTGAAATTCATCTGGAGAGACACCACAGAAAATAGCATTGAGTGCTTTACTGTTAGCATTAGATGCAGCAAGTGCTGCCTTATCCCATGTGGATTTTGCTGCCTCTGGTTTGGTCCAACCAATCTCAACAGCATCCCAAACGGATTCATCAATAGAACACAGAAAAGCTCTCATTCGAACCTTCCAAAAAGCATAATTACTACCATCAAAATATGGAGGTGCATTTAGGGATTGAGACCTATCCATCTCAAAAGGGAGTCAAGGATCACACAATGGTAATGAAACCAATATCAGTGTACCCGCTCTGATACCAATTGAAAGTTCAAAAACGTGTAAAAACACCTTTGAACGTTTAGACCCCCAAATAACAACTTAATCAATTCAAGCAATATGTCAAACAACTAGTGTGCGGAAACTTAACATATGCTATCATACGAAATTGATTAAATACTATCTAAGCCATAACAAAATAAAATCCACATCAGATAATTTAAAGGCAAAGATAGAGGAAGGAAGATGCAAACACAAAGACAACACGCGATGTGTTATCGAAGAGGAAACCGAAGTCCTCGGCGAAAAACCTCTCCGCCGCCCTCCAAGCGGTAATCAATCCACTAGAAAATATAGTTGGGATACAAGGACAGCAATAGACCCTCCAAGCCTAATCTACCCAGTGCACCTAAGCCCTCCAAGCTTCTTGCTCCAAAGAGGTTGCGCCGAACCTTTTTCTTTTCTAGCTTTCCGGATTCCGCTACTAGACCATAGCATCAACCAATGAAGATTGGTTCCTTCCTAACTGCTTCCCAGAAATCCAAACAGCAGACTCACAATGATGATAATGGTGAGAACCTGGTTTGGTATAAAGCCTCTCAAGGATTTAACAATGGAGAGGAAGAGAGTTGAGGAATTTGAAGAGATTCTAAGGTAGAGATTGTGGGTGAAACAATCTGGTTTTTCTTTAGGGTTTCTCTCTCAAAATTCTCTCTGGAAGCTCTCTTTCAATCGTGGGTAATAGGGGTATTTATACTGGAGTGGAGAGGAATGTGAAACGTCAGAATTCTACAAAACAGGGGTGTCTCGCGGCTTGACCTCGCGGCTTGACTAAGTCGCGAGATCCAGTCGCGAGATATCCGTATGGCCAGTTGTCCTGTTTTGTCCTGTAGTGCTCCAGCTAGCAGACTGTTCACCTTCCAGCATGCTTGGCACGTGAGGTTGCTTCTGGCGGCTTGAAGCCGCAAGTCACCCGCGAGACCCAGCCGCGACACTCTGTTTTCTTGCACACTCTTGAGCAAACTTCACTCTATCTCACTCACTACCCTTACATCAAACCCACCTAAATACAGGGTTACTAAATGCTGAATTACAAGCAAATTTGGCACGGAATAAAGCCAATTAGATGGTTGAATAAATTCAACCTTACAGGTTACAACTTTTGTCAAAGTTTAAAACTATTACAAGGTACACAACTCCTCACCAATTAAGTTGTTATACACCTTCATGGAAGGGGATACACCTTCATGGAAGGGGAGCATGCTCACCTATTAATGAATAGAACTAAGATTATTTACAACATGCTATTCATTCTCTCTTTAAACAGTCGTTGATACTGAAAGAAACAAATATTTACACTTGTTAAAGATAAAAAGAACAAAGAACATACATTAAAAAATAAATAAATAAATAAATATCACAACTCACCCTTAGTTCAATAGTCACTCTATAAGTATAAGTGCTTGTAAGAGTGTGAGGGGCAAGCATTGAGGTTCAAGTATTCAAGAGAGAGTTTCACACACATATACACTTAAATTAGGCTAGAATATAATTTTTTATTTTTTATCATAAAAAAATTAAAAAAAATTAAAAATTATGATTTTTTAAAAAATATGTATTTTTCCTTGACCCTCAGATTTTTTCTTTTTTCTTTTTTCTTTTTAGGCTGATGGTCAAGGAAAACGTAATGTACTCTTAAAATAAAATATAAATAAATAAATAAGCTACGGTCAAGTGAAACATAGTAGCATTTCAAAATATTCTTTTATGGTAGATGGTATAACATCTCACATGTGTTTCTTTCAGTCCCTTGTTTTCTGACTTGAAAATAATAATAATAATTTTTTTTTTTAAGTGACGGTCAATGGAGGCACGTACAAGCTACATCTTACATGTCTTCCTGTGTTGTCCCTTGATGACGGTCATATGCTGGTGAATGGTGAATAAAGAAATAAGCTTTCCTATTTTTTTTTTTTTCCTATTTTTTTCTTTATGTGAGGATTCTAAAAATATAAAAATAAAAACTATAACAATAAGTGAATTACTTTATCCTAAAACAATATTTTGAAATGCTATTATTTTTAATTAGGTAAACTTACTTATAGCATTTCAAAATATTGTTTTAGGATAAATTAATTATTGTTATAGTTTTTTTTTTTTTTTTTTTTGAGAATCTATTATTATAGTGATTTATTTTTCATGTTTTCCATTGAACTTCTATTTGAATTGATATATACTCCATATGTATATAAGAGGAAGCAAAATTTTACCACTGTAAGAGATTTTACTCGCTTTTAATTTTTTTAATGAATAGTGTAAGAGCTTTTACTTAGGTTCTGTTAAAATTTAAAAACTACGTCATGGTTGTCAAAATCGCGGTCTGGATCGTAGGATCGCACGATTTTACGATCCCACCTCACTAAAACGATTAGAATCACACTAGGATCGTAAAAATGTTAGGATCGTACGTAGGATCGTGTAGGATCATATAGGATCGTAGGATCGTATGAGATTCTACCGATCCTACCGATCCTACCAAAAACATAATTTTTTTGTTTTTTGTTTTTTTTTTGGTTTTTGGATAAATTTTTTGTTTTGATGAAGCTTTAAGGATTTTTATTTTTTCATGTTGTGATGGTATGACTTTTTATTTTTTATTTTATAAAATTATGTCAACCTAAGCAAATGTTTTCTAGTTTCTAGTTCACTTGTAATCAAAATGAAAGAATGTTTCATCATTTCTAAATGAAGAATTTGACTTGACTTTGCTGCATTTTAAGCTATAATATTGTTAAATTTGTTTGATCAATATACTAATTTGTGTTCTAATATTACTAAAATATTTTTTTTTATATATAATTATATCAACTATGCTTGTATTGTATATTGATTGATTGATTTTTTTGAGTATACTCTTTAATTGTTACTAAGTGGTATAACTTGAATAGTTGAGTGTGAAATTGTATCTTGATATCTTTTACAATTCTAGTATACAAATATATAATATCTACATAGATGATGAAATGGATGATGATGATTAGGAATTTAGGACGGTGGTTATAAGAACCTTAGAATGTGAATAATTAAATGTTCACTTCACCTTAATATTCATCTTACTTTTGGATTTCATATTGTAGTTAGTTAATTTCCATTTGCTAACTTATTTTGGATTTCAAATTTGGAACTTATAACTTAAAAATATTTTCCTTATGTTTTGATAAATATTTTGGTATTTGGTTGCTAATTAAATATTTATTGAACTTTTTAGATACATTAAGTCAAGACTTAAATATATTTGTTTCGTTAGTATAGACTTAGCGATATATGACATGCAAATTACATCATATGATGCAAATCTAAATTTTTTTTATGGATGAATTTATAATTTACGTGATTATTCAACATACAAAGTCATTATCAATGTGTTTTTTGCTTTAAATATGAAAATATGTAGGATCTTACGATTCACGATCCGATCTTACGATCTACAATCCCACCTACCTTCAACGATCCTACATAAGATCCTGATTTTGACAACCTTGAACTACATGGGATTTACCTATTATTTTGAAGCAAGGTATACGTTGACAAAATTTTAATTTCCAAACGAGTTGAAGTTTCTGAAGGAAGTTTGGAAATAAATATAAATGCTTCCATTTCTACATGAAGAAAAGGCCAACAATGATCCACAACCACCTACTTCTGCTGTGAGAGAAGTAGTGGGTGTCACGTGGTTTCCACCTCCACCTACTTTGTTCAAAGTTAACGTGGACGGTGCCACTACAAAGCATCAGAATTTTGTTGGTGTGGGGTCTGTTATCCGAGATGAACTGGGTCGGGTGGTAGCAGCTATGAGCAGACAAATTCCAGCGCCCTTGGGTCCCTTAGAAGTGGAGGCAAAAGCTTTTGAAGCTGGTCTTCAATTGGCTAGGGACATGGGCTTTCAAGATATAATTCTGGAAGGTGATTCACTGATTCTTGTCCGCGCCCTTTGTGGTCTTTCTTTGCCTCCTTCAACAATTGATTCAATGGTTGTGGGGATGCAACTCCTAAGTTCAGATTTTCGCACGGTTTATGTTTCTCATGTAAGGAGGCAAGGGAACAAACCTGCCCATATTTTAGCTAAATATGCTCTTGGCATAAATGAATCTGTTGTATGGATTGAAGAGACTCCTTGTTGTATTGAACAAGCCCTCATCCAAGACTTTGTCACTGTTTCTGGTATTTGAATAAAACTTGACAGATTTCACATCAAAAAAAAAAAAAAAAAACAATGATCCACAACCTCTTACTCGCACACTTGGGCTACACCGGCAATCTCATCAACCATGTCGCTAGCTCCTGTCTCTGATGATCGACCTTTCAAGCTCACCCCCAATATCTCCATCGAACCTAGTGATCAGAACCCTATCAATCTCAAACAATATACCTAACAGACAAATCAATATGTTTAGCAATAAGAAATTCAATGTCTCCTTAATAAAAAGTTGGAACTAATAATTCTAAGGGCAGAGACAATGATATATCACTATATATGATATATAGTAGAGATGGGTAAATTAAATAGTGTGACTCTTGATGAACAAGTGCACCTCTTGGTGAAGGGTTACAATTTTAATTTGCCAAAGTTTAAAACTATTACGAGGGACACAACTCCTCACCAATTAAATTGTTATATAACTTCTTGGAAGGGATACATGACATGCTCACTTCTTAATGAATAGACTTGAGATTATGGACAAAGTTTAGCTACAAATTTGATTGTAGTCTCTAAGACTATAACTTTACTCAATATCTTTTTATTGGATATGAATTTTGACAAATCTGTCATTGAACTATATTTTTTTCTTATATATTTTATACTCGCAAAATTTCTAGAAAATCAAAAATTAATAGCTATGGATTAATAAATGTTTAAATTGTAAGTTTTTATAGTCTAAAATTATGCATTAAAAATAAATTTATGGATTATATTGTATATAACATCTAATCGGTACAAAATTTGACATGTGCTAAGAGCGTTTAAAACATGCAATTCAACGGATAAATTTTTAAAATATATAGTAATATTAGTTATCTATAGTCAAACTTTGTCTTAAGATTATTTAGCATTCTCTTCATTCTTTCCTTAAACAGTCCTTTTTTTATATGAGCACCACCACCCTTGATACAGACAGAAACATATATATAGTATATACACTCGTTAAAGATAACAAGAATGAAGAAAGTTACATTAAAATAAAATAAAAATAACAATTTTATGATTTTTTTTTATATTTTTCCTTGACCCTCAGATTTTTTATTATAAGGCAGACAGTAAGGGAAAACGTATTGTACTGTTAAAATAAAATACAAACAAATAATTAGCTTCGGTCAAGGGAAACGTAATAGCATTTCAAAATATTCGTTCCTCAAAAAAAAGTTTCAAAATATTATTTTATGGTAAGTGGCATAACATCTCACATCACATGTGTTTCTTTCTGTCTTTTTTTATACTTGAAAAAAATAATTAATAGTAATAATTTAAAAAAAAAAAAAAATGGTGACGGTCAAGGGAGGCTCTTACATGTCTTCATCATGTGCTGTCCCTTGATGAATAAAGAAATAAGCTTTCCACATCAAAAAAAAAAAAAAAAAAAAAAGCTTTCCTTGTTGAGGAAAGAAGTTACAACTTACATGTCATCTACATCTACATGTAGTCTTGCATTTAAAATCTGGTCAATATAATCCATAAAAATTTGTCAACGGAATGAAACTTCTGTTAGTGGAAAAAAAAAAAAAAGTTGTCACAATTAATCATGTCTAATTATCATTAATCGATGACGGTCCAGCAGCAACTTGGAAATATCTTACACATATCCAATGTTACAAGAAATGATGGATTCTTATAATAATTTTGATGATTCAATACTTGGTGGATTTGTTTTGAAAATATTAAAAAATGTGAATAATTAAGTTACAAGAGTTTTAGCAAAAAATTGTGGATTCCACCATAACTTTGGAGTAGAGTTTGTAGTGTGTATTTGTATTAGAAATTCATTTCGTCTTCCCTATGTGCATAAGTTTGTTTCTTTCTCTCATATAACAAAAAATGTGTGGATTCCTTTTTTTTTTTTTTTAATATTTTAAGAAAGAAACTGATGGATTTTATTAATGAAATTCAACTACATCCAATTGTAAAATCTAAACAATATGTGTGATGGGACATCTTCTATCCATACTTGAAAATCTGGTATGCATAATGCATTTTTAGCTTAATTGGAGTTTTTTTTTTTTTTTTTTTTTTTTTTTTTGTCAAATAAAAAGCTTGTGATTAAATCTCACATATACTAAAAGAAAATTCATTAATGAATTGGCTTGAAGATGAAGAGTAATCATCATAGATGTCATAAATTCAAATCTTATCATATTTATTTTTAAAAATTAAGTTACATAAAATAATTTTTTTTTAAAATTGATGTAAGAAGACGTCTTTGTTTAGATTTTTTTTTTTCTTGACTTAAAAATTTTTCTTTGGCCAAGAACCTAATAACTCAACTAATTTACACCTCTTGATATTTTTTAAAAAGACATCTATGTTTGAAACATCAAATCCTCCGTTCTTATTATAACTATCAAATTAAAAAAAAAAAAAAAAAAATCCTTGACATCATCACCCTTTAGATTCTTTTTCAAGTGGACATAAATCTATCAAATACATTATAGTCGAGGATATGTCAAATATCTTCTCTGTGCATTACAAAAGAAAGAAAAAATAATGTAGAAATATGCTATTGAAAATTAATACAGAAATCAACTTGGGCAAGGAAGTCAATTTCGTACCGTATTGGCCGGTACGGCCAGTATATACTGTACTGGTCAGTGCACCGGTACAGATAACCCCTTGTTTCGTACCGGAAAAAATACTGGCCGTACCAGCCACGTACCGATTGTACCAGCGAAATCCAACTGTTTCGGTCGGTAAATGGATACAAGGTCGAAACACGAAAAGTCTCATTTGTAAGGAAAGAAAACAGAGAAGAAGGAGAAAAGGAAGAAGAAGACAACGATGAAGCAGGGGTGGCGCCATGAAGCATCTGCTTCTTCTTCTTCTGCTTCTTCTTTCCTTTTTTTTCTTCTTCTTCTCTGTCGGTCTGTCCATCTCCCTCTCTCTCTTCTTTTTTTGTTGAACCTTTTTTTCTTCTTCTTCTTTATCAGTATGTCTGTCTCCCTCTCCTTTTTTTTTTTTTTGGGCTGAACCTTTTTTCTTCTTCTTCTCTGTCGATCTGTCCGTCTCCCCCTCTTTTTTTTCTTTTTTTGAACTTTGTTATGTATGGTCTGGTTTCTCACTTTCTCTTTCTTTGTTTTGTATTTGCTTTTGAAGTTTCCTAAGCTCTCCACGTGACTCAGTACAGTGACACTAGCTACCAAGCATTGGAAATATTGAAAGCCTTTAATTTTTGAATAAAAGATGAGCTCTCCATCACTTCTTTTTAGCTTTGGCCTTTGAGCCCAAATGATGTGACATAACGTACGTGTATTGCCATATTGCCACAGTATTGTAACAAATTTATATTTAGAACAATGTCAATATTACAACATTTTAAACAATTTTTGTCATAATTTGTCATGTGAGGAGTTGTGAGTGATGAAAATGTGAACCCACATACACTCACAATTTTTTTCACCCCTCACAACTTATCATATAAGGAGTTGTGGTAAAAGTTAATAACTCCATAAAAAAATATAAAAAGTTACCAATGTGATATATTGAGTTATTAGAAATATAACTTTGTATATTGTATAAAATAGTAAAAAATAGCGGTAAATCTGAAACAGTACACCGATATTGACTGGTATCCGAAATATATCGTACCATTGGCCAAACCGGTACAACCTCCAGTACGGTATAACTTCCTTGATCTTGGGTCACAACTTATCATATAAGGAGTTGTGGTAAAAGTTAATAACTCCATAAAAAAAATATAAAAAGTTGCCAATGTGATATATTGAGTTATTAGAAATATAACTTTGTATATTGTATAAAATAGTAAAAAATAGTGGTAAATCCGAAACGGTACATCGATATTGACCGATATCCAAAATATATCGTACAATTTGCCAAACCGGTACAACCTCCAGTACGGTATGACTTCCTTGATCTTGGGTCATAACTTATCATATAAGGAGTTGTGGTAAAAGTTAATAACTCCATAAAAAAATATAAAAAGTTGCCAATGTGATATTTTGAGTTATTAGAAATATAACTTTGTATATTGTATAAAATAGTAAAAAATAGCGGTAAATCCGAAACGGTACACTAATATTGATCAGTATTCAAAATATATCATACCGCTGGCCAAACCGGTACAACCTCCGGTATGGTATGACTTCCTTGATCTTGGGTCATATGATAGTGAAAAATAATACAGATAGCAACAAGGCCATATACTTTAATTTATTCAGCTATAAAAAATATATTATACATTTAGGTTTTTCTGTTTTCTTCTTCTTTTCTTTTTTTTTATTAAGAAGAATGCTGGTAATTCTGTTTTAAAAAAAAAAAAACATATCAACTTGAATTATAGCAGAGAGGTGAGATAGAACATCTTCTATCCACACAACATAACCTAGCTATGACATGAATAATATGTCTAGCAAAGTTATGAGTAGCAGATGAGAAAAACTAACATACCTAAAATAATCTAAAAAAATCTTAGCATCTGAAATTAAGTGACCATAAAAAGCCAGGGCAAAAACTTTGGAATTTAGAATCGAATTGATGATCTGGGAATCTCCTTCAACAATATCTTCCGAAATACCTAACTCATGGGCAAACTCTAGAGCTCTAACTCCAGCCATGGCCTTAATGTCGGCCATTGAATTAGGCAAAGCAATATTTTGGGAAAGTGCAGCAATCACGTAGACCTCACTCATCACAGATAATACCCCCTATACCAGCACAATCCGCATCTTTGAATGAAGCCCCATTAAAATTTATCTTAACTGTTCCCGCGGAAGGGGAAATTCAATGCACTCGTGGTCTACAAAGAGGACTTTGATCAAGAGGAAAACTCGGGCAGGTGGAATTGACAATCTCAAATTCCAAAAGTTGGTCATTGGCAAATTGAGAGACATGGTCACTCAGAATGTTTTGGGAGTTTCTACAAAGCCAGAAGGTCCACAGCAGTATTGCTAAAGGTTCAATAGCTTTTCCTCTATCTATAACAAAATGCAACAACTCTAAAGTCGAATTGAATGACTGAAAATTGCAAAATTTCCATTGATTATCTTTTCTCCAAATCTCAACTAGACAAGGACATGTCCAAATTGCGTGAATTGGTGTTTCTGAATTTTGTTTGAAATGCTCACATATATCTTCAGTAGTGACCATTCTATTGACCAGTAGGAATGACATTTTTACAGGTTCTCCAAAGGAAGTTCTTAACCTTGCCTAGAACAAAACATCCCCAAATTTTTTTTCCATACATTCTGGGGAGGTGAACTTATGGTTTGGGGTGGATCTAGTTGAGTGACTTCCAATGACAAGAACCGATAGGCTGATATAGCCTAGAAAGTACTATGATTCTCATGAGGCCAGTATAAAATATCAGCTGTAGGAAAGCGACTGAGAGGAATACCCTTCATGGTTGATGGTTACTGGGATGGGAATAAAAAATTACCAAGTCTGAGTTCCAAAGATTTGTGGACCGATTGATCAAGCAACTAAGTTGAAAATTTGGAAATTGAGTAGCACCAAGAGAAAGTGACTTAGGATGATTTGGAATGGGCAACCAATTATCCGAAAGTTTAATAGATCTACCATTTCCTACCCTCCAAAAAGCATCCTTCTTTAACACATCCCTTCCTTTTAAAATGCTCTTCCAAGCATATGAACCTGAATTGGAATCTTTAGCTTCCATAATCAAGCAATTTGGGAAAAACTTTGCTTTGAAAATTTCAATAGAGTAGAGAGACTTGATTATGTAAGAGCCGCCAAGTCTATTTTGCAAGAAGAGCATTACTGAATAAAGCTAAATCCTTGAAACCCATTCCAACAATAGTTTTTGGTTTACAAATATTAGCCTAGTTGACCTAACGAATCTTTCAATGATCGCCTCTTTGACCCCACCAAAACTTCCTAATAAGACCTTTAATCTAAGAATAAGACCAAGTGGAAGCTTAAAGCATGACATAATGTATGTGGGATAGCCTGAACCACTGCCTTCAAAAGAACTCTACATGCTATGACAAAAGTTTTTCTTTTCACCCTTGTAATTTTCTCCAAATCCTCTCTTTTATATAAATAAAACCCTCCTTTTTCGTCACCCCACCAAAAATGGCAGCCCCAAATATATATCAAAATGTTCAATTTCCTGGACACCCAGCAAGTCTTTGATTTCCTATTTTGCTTCAACTGTAATTAGTTTCCTAAAAAGAGGTTTGACTTTCCTCTGTTAATTTGTTGCCTTGAGACCTTTTCATACTATTCCAAAATATCCATAATTTTTAAACATTCATTCTTGGTTGCCCAACAAAACAAGATGTTAGCATTAGGAAATAGGAGGTGGGTTAGTCTCGAGCCTCTAATATAGAGAGAAAAACCTTGAATGGACACTTCCTTATCAACTTTAGATATCATAGCATGGAGGCCCTCAATGCATAAAAGGATAAGAAAATGTGACAAGGGATCACCTTGGCAAATACCCCTAGTAGGGATAATCATGACATTTGGTACTCCATTTACAAGAACAAAGTATGTCACAATTTTTACACAAGTCATTATAAGCTCAATCCATCTTTTAGTGAAACTAGTTTTCTCATCATCATCTTCGAATCACATCTACCTCAAAAATCATATATAATTTTAGCTTGATAATTATAAGGGTAAAATACTATTTTAGTCCCTAAACTTTATTAAAGTTTGTTTTTTATCCCTCAATTTTAAAAAGTTTATTTTTGTCCCTAAATTATTGAAATGTTCACTTTTCATCCCTAAACTATTGAAAATGTTTTACTCTCTGTCCTTAAATTTTATCCACAAAAAAAAAAAAATTTAGTCCCTAATATATTGAAATGGTTCCTTTTTTCAACCCTATTTTTGTCTCTAAACAATTTAAAAAAAAAAGATTTTTTAAAATTTAAAGATGAAAAACAAAATTTTGAAAATTTTAAGGACTAAAATAATATTTTACATTAATTATAAAGAGCAATCATCATAAAATTGATTGTAAAAAATACAAATTCTATCATTTATATATTTATATAACAAGTACATTCTATTCAATTGTTTATTTATAATTTAATTTTCTTTCAACCTTGCTTTTTAATCTCGCTCTTGGACTAAATTCCTATATACCTTACTTAATAAAAGGTAAATCCCTTGAAGAATTTTAAGAGAATCTAAGAATAACAAGTCTTACATTGTGGGGGGGGGGGGGGGGTGCAAAAGGTAGTCCGAAAATGAATGGAAAATGAACAAATATAACAATCATGACAAATAGAGAAATAAGCTTTCCTATTTTTTCATTACATGTGTGTATGTGACATCGCTTCAATTATTTTTTCTCTCTCCCTCGTAGGAGCTGTCTCTCTCGACGCGCGGTAGGAGTTCCTGGCTATTGTACGCTTGAGTCATTTCTGCTGCGTTTGTGAGTTGTGCTTTAAAGTGTAGCCTTTATCAACCTCTTTGGTAGGTTGGACTACCCATCTCAGCGGGTCACGCGCCGCCTATGTGCTCTGGCCTGGAGTGGGTCTCTCGACGCCATAGTGGGTCTACTCTGCCCTGTCTGTGGGCCGTTTTCTTGTGGCCGACGTTGGTCACTTTTCTACCCCCAAATGGGGCTAATAGCTGCTGTGTTTGGTTCTTTAGTCCGACGGCCATTGATACATGCAAGGTAAATCGCTGCTCTTCTAGCCCCGAGCTTTGTTGTTGTGGGTTTTGATTTTTTTAAGCTATTTGGCTATGTATTGGGTTTCTATAATAGAAGGGTTGGGCTACTTATTGATTGTGTATTGGCTGTGTTTTGGGTGTATTGGCTATGTATTGGCTGGGTATTGGGTTTCTGTAATGAGAGCTTTAGGATGGAATTGTAGAGGCATTTGCAATGCCTCAACGGTGAGAGCCCTCAAAGCTTAAAATAGAGGTCATAAGCCAGATATAATTTTTTTTGTGTGAAACAAAAGCAAATGAAGAGCGTATGGAATATGTAAAGAGAAGGGTGGGTTTTAATGAAAATGTGGTTATAGAGGCGAAGGGTAGAGCAGGGGGATTATGTTTAATGTGGAAAAACAATGTGCAAATTGAAGTGGTGGAGTTTAATAAGTACTTGATTGTAGTTAAGATTTTGGACCCTGGTGGAGACTAGTATTTGGTTGGATTTTATGGTCCCTCTTATGCAGCCAAGAAGAGAAAGGCTTGGGAGAACCTTTATGCTTTGTTGGAGACATTTCAAGAGCCTTGGATTTGCTTCGGGGACTTCAACATTGTTATGGATAGTGAAGAAAAGGATGGGGGAAGAGCTGAGTGTTCTATGTCCCCTAATTTTTTGAAGAACGTTCTGTTTGAATTGGGAGCAATTGATTTAGGGTTCTCTGGAAATAGGTTCACCTGGAGGAAAAAGAGATGGGGAAAAAATGTATTAAGGGAGAGGCTGGACAGGGGTATCTCTAGCATGTCCTGGAGATTAGCTTTTCCAAAGGCAACATTCAACATTTGGGTGCCATAAATTCTGATCACTGCCCTATCCTTTTGGACACTCAACCAGTTAATCATTACCTTCCTAGGCCATTCAGATTTGAGGCTGCTTGGACAAGGGATACAAAGTGCTTCGGAATTATTGATGAAGTTTGGAAAGAAGAGGTGGAGGGCTCAGATCTCTTAAAATTATGCGCGAAACAATTAAACACTCAAATAGCGTTAAGTGTTTGGCCACTGCCAAAGGAGAATAGACGTGCTACTAACCAAAATCCAAGAGATACAAAAGGAGGATTGCACAGAAGAGAACTGTAAAAAGGAAGCACATCTCCAAGCTGAACTAAACGAGTGGCTCCTGAGAAATGAAATTCTCTGGAAACAAAAATCCAGAGAAGTTTGGCTCAAGGAGGGGGACAAAAACTCAAAATTTTTCCATCTATCTACCATCATAAGGAGAAGAAGAAATTCAATAGATGCAATAAAAAATGATTCTGGGGAATGGATCACAGATAGAAGGGAGATTCAGAAGCACTTTGTGGAAAAATTTAAGACCTTATTTAATGAAAAGGAAGTGGACTTTCTAGAAAATCTAGATAATCTAATCACTCCATGCATCACTGAAGAAGAAAATACGGAGTTATGTAGAATTCCAACTCAGTCTGAGATCAAGAAGGAGCTATTCCAGATGCAATCTCTAAAAACCCCAGGACCTGACGACTTTCCTGTTCTATTCTACAAAAAATATTGGGCAATTGTGGGGGAGTCCGTTACAAGAGCTGTCACATCTTTCTTTCAAGCAGGGAGAATGCCAAATGAGGTAAATAACTCTTTTATTGTTCTTATTCCTAAATCACAAAACCCTACGTCATTTAATCACTATAGACCTATTAGTTTATGTAATGTTGTGTATAAAATCATTACTAAACTGTTGGTGTCTAGATTGAGGAATATTTTGCATAAGCTTATCTCCCCCACACAAGCAGCATTTATTCCAGGAAGATGGATTGCCGAAAACCAGGTTATTGTCCATGAAATGCTACATAGTTTTAAGACAAGGAAAGTAAAATCTGGGTTAATTTAAGACAAGGAAAGTAAAATCTGGGTTAATGGCTATCAAAATTGATCTTCAAAAGGCTTATGACAGAGTGAATTGGAACTTCCTCCAAGTAGTACTCAAGAACTTCAGGTTTGATGGAAAATTTGTGAGTTGGATACTTGAATGTGTATCAACAGTGTCCTTTGAGTTACTAATAAATGGGGGAAAGACAAGGCAATTTAGACCTAAAAGAGGGTTAAGGCAAGGGGACCCTTTATCCCCTTACCTTTTCATATTATGCCAAGAAGTCCTTTCAAGAATTTTGGAGAAGGATTTTATGGAGAAGAATATTAGTGGGGTTAAGACTAGTATTGGCAACACTCCCATCACACATGTAATGTACACGGATGATATTGTTTTATTCTCAAAAGCATGCAGAAGGGAAGCTAATGCCATTAATGAATGCTTGGAAAAATATTGTAGGTGGTCTGGACAAATACTTAACAGAGCAAATCAAGGATTATTTTCTCCAAGCTCACCCACCAGCAGACTCACAGGGGCATAAAGCATATTCTACAGATGAAAAGTCTTAAAACAAACTCTGTTTACTTGGGGGCTCCTTTATTCCTCACTAAGGCTCCAGCAAAGGACTTTAAGTTCTTACAAGAGAGGTTGGAAGCCAAACTGAATGGGTGGAGAAGCAAGACTTTATCATGGGCGGGAAGATCCACCCTAATTAAAGTGGTGGCCCAAGCGTTACCTACATACACAATGTCTACCTTTGACATCCCCACTAAGGTGTGTGACAAGTTAGATGCTTTGACCAGGAAATTTTGATGGAATCCAAAAAACCCAAATGGAAGGTATTTGGCTTGGGTGGCTTGGGAAAAACTTTGTCTACCTAAAGGAAGTGGAGGGATGGGATTCAGAAAGAGTAAGGATTTTAATAAAGCTCTTTTGGCTAAGCTTGCTTGGATGATTGCTTCAAATAGGGATAGTTTGTGTATGAGCCTTCTGAGAAGCAAATACAAGGTAAGGAAGAATTGGATTCAAAGTGAACCTTCTAAAAATGCTTCCCCAACTTGGAAAGCTATTGAGAAAACCAAACCCCTTATTGCTAAGGGTGCTTGTTAACTTGTTGGAAATGGTACTTCAATTAGTATATGGGAGGACCCATGGATTCAATGGCTAGATGGGTTTAAACCAACTCCAAAGGATGACTCAATTCTACAAAACCCTTTGATGGTATCAAACTTGATATCTACTGAGGACCATTGTTGGAATCTACCTCTGCTTAATGAGCTGTTTAATTCTGAGTCAATTGAAGCTATCAAAAAAACTCATATTCCTTTGAGGAGCAGAGCTGATAAACTTATCTAGGTCTTGGACAGCAAATGGGCATTTTCTATGAAATCTATTTATAAGGCCAACCAAGACCCTCCTTGTGGAAGCTCCACAGTTTAGTGGCAAAAGATATGGAAGATCAAAGCTCATGATAGAATTAAAATGCTTCTATGGAGAATTGGGTCCAATGTTCTACCAACCAAAAACAACCTGGCATTAAGAATTGGGACATCTGATCCAAACTGTGTGCTTTGTGGCAGTGAACCTGAAACAGCAACTCATTTATTCTTTCATTGCCAAGTAGCAAGGGCCATCTGGTTTGGATGTAGTTGGGGCATAAGAACTGACAAAATGAATATTGCATCAAACGAAGACATCCTCAAAGTAGTCTTGAATTTGGATGAGCTGAGTACTCTTTAAATGGCAGTCACCATGGAGGCTATCTGGCACCTCAAGAATCAGGTTCGGCATAATGGCAGTGAGATGAACATTTTTTCTACCATATGCAATGCAGAAAACAGAGTAAAGGAATATCTTATGGCTTTGGACCTTGAGCATGACAAAGATAGAAGTGAGGAATTAATTTCATGGATGCCCCCTCCAAGAAACTATATAAAACTAAATGTGGATGCTGCTGTCTCACAGGCTTTCACCTCATTAGCTGTGGTAGCAAGAAATGAGTCTGGCGAGGTGTTAAAGATATGGACTAAAATTCATGATTTATGCTCTCCTACTCAAGCTGAAGCAGCTGCAATTCAGTGGGCTCTAAATTTGGCTATCGATGAAAACTGGAGCAACATCGTAGTGGAGGGAGACTCAAAAATATGTTTAGATGCCCTGTCCAAAGCTGAAGAACCATCTGATTGGTCCATTTCCTCCATCACTTGGGATACTGCTGTTTTGAGTGTATTTTTTGAAAATTGTAAGTTTTACTGGGTTAAGAGATCTCTAAACTCAGCAGCTCACTCAACTGCTAAATATGTAGTTGCTCTTAAGGCAGGCTTCTTGTGTAATAACTATGATTTGCCTCCCCCTATCTTGAAAGCTTGTAGGCAAGATTGGGGTACCTTTTGTAATTCTTCTTAGTTTAATGAATTGGCTAGTTATCAAAAAAAAAAAAAGCTTTCCTATTTTTTCTTCTACATGTAGTCTTTGGATTCAAAATATGGTCAAAGGAAAGAAACTTCTGTTGCTTATGAAAAAAATAGCTATCAGTGCTGTCACTAGTTGTTGAGGAAAGAAGTCATATATCATGTCTAATCATCATTAATCAATAATAATCCAGCAGCAACTTGGAAATATTTTACACATATCCAATGTTACAATAAATAATGGATTCTTATTAATTATTATTTTGATAATTCAATATATATATTTGGAGGAGGTGGATTTCTTTTGAAAATATTAAAAAGTGCTGATTTACAAGACTTTTATGATATGTTTGGATAACATGATTTGGGAATTTGGAATTGAATTTTGGTGATTAAAATCCAAATATCTTATTTGGGAAGTTTAAAAAATGTCAAAATTTTGGATTTGATGATAAATTCACCAAGGATTTTAAACCTTTAAAATCTATTAATTTAAAATTCAAATCCAAGTTTTCAAATGCAATCTTAGCAAGAAATTGTGGATTTTACCATGACTTTCGAGTAAAGTTTGTAGTATGTCTTTGTGTTAAAATTTTATTTCCTCTCTTTTATGTGTGTAAGTGTATTTCAGTCTCAAAAAAAAAAAAAAAAAAAAAAAAAAAAAAAAAGGATTCAAATTAGTTTAGTTGGTGAGTTATTTTGTTGTCAAATAAAGAGCCTGTGATTGAATCTCACATTTACTAAGAGAAAATCGATTAATGAATTGGCTTGAAGATAAAGAGTATAATTCTCATTGCTCTTTATATAAAAGTGGGTCTCATACTCATAATGGATTCTAATTAGCTCTGTACGGCACCTAAACACCCAAACTCATATTGGGCCTTGGGCCATGAATCAAAAATATGGGCCAAGGATCTAATCTGCATATCGACAATAGCCCCGACCCAGACCCACGAATAGCCACCAACGTGGACTGAGTATTGACAGGGCACTTAAAAAGCGGATCGCATACGCCCTCCTCACAGGACACTTGGTAAACCGTTCCCGGCATTTATGCACTTGCTCGGTCACGTCGCCCAGACATATCACCGTTTACGTGCCCAGCAGAATCTAAGAAAACTCCGCTGCCGAACATATTGACTGGAGTGGGAACCATTTCCAATGCCACTCATACCTAAAAACCCACTTAAGCCCATTAACATTGGACCCTTCTTTGCACTAAGGGAGGAGATTACGATGATCATTCCATTAACGAAGGCTATAAATAGGAGAAATGAATGGATAGAGAGGAATGCAATTTCGGAGGGTAAGAAAAGAGTAAGAAAGAGAGAAAAAGAGAGAGGAGTTAACATTTGGAAAAGGGGAGAAAAGTGTTTGCATTGGGTCTCTTAACCTAGGACAACCCAAGGTAGGATACTCAGACTCACCAAATAAATAGATTGTGAGCCTAGGTAGTGGTTTGGCCCATCAAGCCCGTCTTTGGAGCTTACAAGCTCAATTAGTAAAGTTTATTGTTATCGACTAAAAGTTTAAGGTTTGAATTCTACTTATACTAAAAATCAATTGGTATCTTAATCTGATGATATGTAAGAGTAATCATCATAGTATTGAAATTCGATTTTATCTAAATAATAATAATAATTGTGGGTCTCAATCTCATATTATTAAATCTATTAGAAAACCATCAATTATCTCCTGAGAGGGAATATTACTCCTATTAGTATGTTGAACATATTTTCACATGGGTACTATAGGGAGGGAAAATTCCAGAAATTTAGTCATCTACATGTATTTAAATGAAATCATTCAATATAAAGAAGATTTTTTTTTTTTTTTTTTTTGGGGCACTATAAAGAAGAATTTTAAAAATTGGCCATACAGTGCATTAGCTATTTGACCACAATGAATTTCAAAAGAAGAATTTTTTCACTAGTATTTATTTATATGACCATAATGATTTCTTTCTTTCTTTCTTTTTTTCCTTTTGCAAAATGCACAAAGAAAATGAAACTATATGGAGTACAAGAATATATATGTTTGACATATACTAATTCCACTTGATCATGGTGATGGCGAGCCTTTTGACTTCATCAAACAGTTACAATCAAAAGGGAATCTAAAATTAAGAATGTTCATACATTTGGTATTTTCTATTTTTCTTCTAACTTTTTTCCTTGTTATGAAGTCCAAAATTCTTCGAGGACAAAAAAAAAAGGGTCCAAAACCTTTCCCTATAAGTAGTTATATTAATCTTCTAAAACGATCCATTCTCATCCTCACTCAATTTCTTAGAACCTTGAGCTTCTCCTCTCCTTTCATCTTATAATATATATCAGCACAGAAAACATGTCCTCCACCGCCTTCAAAGTGTTGGCAATGACCATTATTTTAGCAGTAGTGTTGCTCGTGTCCTGTGGTGCAATAATTCTTGACGCAACACCAAATTTCAATCTCGGTTTGTAGAAACCCTACTTGGATTGTTTTAATTAATTTTCTGTTGTGTCAAAATCTACTTCTTTTGCTATCTAAGACTATTATCACTTTAAACATTCCTTCTTCTTTTCTTTCATTGATGCTTATTTGAAATCTTATTTTTCCAAAGCTTTTGTGGTTACTAATTAAGAACTAAGCTTGATCAAAAGCATGTTGTGATTATCTTAGAGCAAATCATAGATGCGTGGTTTGCATGTTGCAGGACGAAAACTTCTTGCTGATTATGGCATGCCTACCTATGTACCTGCTGGAGGTGGAGGCTACGTTGCCCCGAAGCACCCATAGAAGACTGATCAGCCATGAAGACAAGTTCATCAGATATTGTATATGCATGCTCGTTAATGCTATGCTATGTTTGATGCCTAAATAAGATATCATAGAGGCTCCAGATTCTGATCAAAGTATGCATAAGATATATATATATATATATATATATGTGTGTGTGTGTGTGTGTGTGTGTGTGTTTGAATAAAACTATTACATGTGATGAGGATTAGTGTGCATGGCACTGTAATTTCTCGAATATTAAAGTGAATAAATATAGTTGAATATTATTTCAAAGAACATCTTTCAAAATTTTCCCACTAAATTTTCTTGTTTGGATTCGTCTTGGATGAGTACCAATGACGATGCAATCAATTCTTTCTTTGAGCTTTAAACCTTCTTTACGTGCTTGTGCATCGATCCTACACATAAATTTTGAGAGTAATTAATTAGTGGAATATGTTTATTAGGAATGACAAATTATACTGAAAGGATTAAGGAACTAGTGTAGAGATCAGCGAGAATCATTATTGTGAACCGTGGCAACTTGAAGGATCTATTATATTGGCTGCTCTCTCACTCCGGCTTCTGCTGCTGCTGCTTTGTTTTCTAGGGGTGAACCATACTCAACATTTCTACAGATCGACATGCCACTTACAATTTTTAAGAGTCAAATTTTAGATTAAAACTTTTTCAAAATTTATATATTTATACATTCTAGGAAAATTTTACGGTACTTATTAATTTTTTATTATTATATATTTTATGACTACTTAATCTCAACTGTTAATATAATTAGATATGAATTTCTTTAATATAAAATTTCAAGGAGATAATGGTACCCTTGATCCGAATTTTGTTTTGTCTGGGGTAACAGCTAACAACCCAACGTAACACTTTTTTTTTTTCGGTAAATAATGTACGTGGTTCTTTTGATAATATATTAATATGTCCTTTATAGCTACTATAAAATAAATTATTCGATGCACTCAGTGTATTACAGATTTCTTTTACATAAATGTGTGTCCTATATATAATAATAAAAAATATATGGATCCCATGCACAAGAGCCAAATGTAAAATCTATAAATTTATGTTAACGGACAGTGTAATATACCACTAAATAATTTTAATAATTTCACTAAATAGGTAAAACAATCATTGCAGGAATTACACATGATCTAAACCGTGAGTGTTGTAGTTCCACGTGGGGCCAAACCGAAAGCCAAGATCCCTATGCTCGGCAATTATTACTCATGGGAAATAAGATCACTAAGTCTAGACTCTAGACACATATTTCACAAATGTTGAAGTGACAAATATATATTCTTAGACAATAATGTTACTAATGTAGCATGTGTAGACATGTGAAAATTAATAATTTATCATCTCATTATGATGTGTGATGAAGTACAAATCGACAGTCTTTGTAAGGGCGTCCAGATGGAGCTGAGTCCTCGTCTATGTACCTACAACTATGGAAAGATGGCTCCCTTAAGGTGGTCACCGGTGTGGTATCTGCCACAACGTCTCTGATGCCAAAGTCAGTATAAGGAAGCCTTTAGAGAATAATAACACAGGATATCAAAATAATTATGAGTGAAATTAGATATGTCTATGTACCTTGTGAGGGGTTTATATATGTTTCCACTCCTCCTAGCCGTTGTGGCTATTATTGTGGTTTTAATGCCTATCTTGGTAACGCTTTATGGTCAGTAATATAGGCTTTGATGGGCCTTCAATGGTCTGTACAGCTGGTCCTGTAATCATCTGAGGCATTATTGGCTGCATTGAATGGCTTCCTTACTTTCGTCAGTGACATGGATTCATTGACAGAGATATTTGATTAGCTCATCTGAGACAAAGGGCTTGTCGGTCTCATCAATGTGAAAAGTAGGGCCGTTAATGATCCAAGCTAAGCCAAGTATTAAAAATTCAAGTTTATTTATATAATTTTATTTGGAACATGAGCCTAACTTAAGCTTATCACCAAACAAAACTACATGTTCTAGCTTAATTCACTTTCTTGCCAAATAAGCTCTAGTTTGTTAATGAGTTACTTAACTAATTTATTATTTTCCTGTTATAATAAAACAATAACCAAATATTTTACACATTTACAAAAAATTGAATTCTTACAACAAACAGTTTGTTTATATCATTAATAAAATACAAATGTGTATGCGACTAAATTTCTAGTTTGGAAATAAGTCGAACAAGTGAAAATAGCTTCACAAATGCGAATTTGTATTGATGATTGTGTGGTACAATTCTCTGTAATTACAAAAGAGTTATCCTCTGATTCGATCTCCTTAAAAGATTTGTTGATTGGATTTGTGATGATGTGTTTTGTTTTGAACACAAGATATCCTTCAATTTGGTTGAGGAATGGATCGAAGATCTTTGGAACAGAATTACAATGAATCTCTAGCTATGAGCTTGTTAGAAATTCTTTGTTCTTCGTGTTCTTTGTGTTCTTCGTGTGTTCTTCGGGCGTTCGTCGTCTTCGAAGGTTTGTTGTGGAAGTTCTCCGGGGCTTTAGAGGCTTGAATCCGTGGAGCTTCACTGATTTGTGGTTGTTTGAGGTTTCTGGAGGCTTTTGAGCTTAATTCCAGTGAACTTTGAGATCTAGGCAGATAATTTGGATGATTCTGCTTCGAATGTTTTTTGTATTTGAAGATTTGTAGTGGAAGTTCTTCGGGGCTTTAGAGGCTTGAATCCATAGAGCTTCACTGATTTATGATTTGTTGATGTTTTCGGACCTTTGAGCTTGATTCCCGCAAACTTTAGGATCTAGGCAGATGATCTGGATGATTCTGCTTCGAATGTTCTCCGATTTTGGGGTTGAAGTTCTTGAAGTTCCTGGAGGCTTCAGGGCTTGATTCCAGCAGAGCTTTTTCCCTTCTGAATCCAGTCCTCTGGATCTTGGTCCTCTGGATCTTCACAGAGCTTTCTCCCTTCTGAATTCTGGTCCTCTCCAATGTCTCAGGAAGGCTTTTATTTATAGGAGTTTTGGGGTGGGTGAGCGACACGTGGCAGAACTTGATTAGTGACACATGTCACAGCCTGATTGGTTTGCTTGTGTCATCGCTTACACGTGCTGGACCGCTTGAGTCATCGCTTACACGAGCGAGGCTGCTTGAGTCATCGCTTACACATGCGAGGCTACTTGAGTCATCGCTTACACATGCGCTGATGCGTGATTGGTTCTTGCATGACACCTGGCAAATTTCTATTGGCTTCTGAATAGTGATAGCAAAACCTAGCAGCAATACATGGTGCTCTGTAATTGGCTGTATTTTGTGGACTTGATAATGTGACGTGTCAGCTTGTGATAAGTCGGGAATTTTCCCTCTCTACAAAATGATAATCTGATATTATATGAAAGTGATTACAAACTTTCACAATCTAACCTCTAGTTTATATAAGTATATTTTTTGCTTATAAAAAAAATATTTTTAAACAAGTATACATATAAAAAATATTATATTATATTATAGTTAAATCAAGCATGTAGTTGACAAATTATATTAACTTTTTTTTGGGGGTCAAAATTAGAGGTTTAATGGGTTCCTATAACAGAAAGTTATCATCTTCCCTCTCTTAAAATATAACAGAAAATAATTTTGTCCCCTCATGAATTCTACCGAGTCTTATATAGTGTGGGCAATATTTAATCCCAAAATCCCTTCTTCCATTTGTAAATTTCTTTTCTAAGAATTTCATCTCTCTTCACATTATACTATTTGTATCTTTCTTTTTTACCTTTAATTTTCTTTTCTAGAAATAAAATATAATCATATTTTTCAATATTATTATCATTAATATCGTTATCATTATTATTTTGCATGTGAAAAATATGGATCGACCCAACTCAATCAACTTGATTTGTGACCCTATTGACCCGACATGCTCCCAACCCATTAAAGACAACCTGTTTTTTACCCTACCCAACCCGTTTGAAATATTAAAAGTAGATCCCTC
Organism: Quercus lobata; assembly: GCF_001633185.2. Taxonomy (NCBI): domain Eukaryota; kingdom Viridiplantae; phylum Streptophyta; class Magnoliopsida; order Fagales; family Fagaceae; genus Quercus; species Quercus lobata. The sequence goes on along the minus strand of NC_044906.1, from coordinate 23,337,554 downwards.
ATTAGGTCACATTAGGTCACATATCACACACATTTATGTGAAATGAGGGTGTATTCCTCTCTTGCTGCTGCTTAATGTGATCAACGCACTGTAAAATTTGATAGGGAAGTAGAATAACATCAGCTTGAGCACCTTATGCTAGAGCATCAACAGTAGCCACTATTGTAGCTACATCATTGATCTATCGATCCAAGTCATCATTTACAGTAAATTAATGGGGAATGGAATGAAAGCTTGGTGCTAGTGACCAGAACTCAAGTTATAGGTGCAAGCTAGCATCAATGGTGGCATGGAGTTTAAAATAAACAATTCAGTTGGGAAAGGAGACATGCTGAAAAAGCAAAAGCTTGATGATAAGAGAAAGAAAAGGACCATTCACAATGCTCGCCATTGAGCTTAGTGAGAGCATTATTAAGAGCAGGGTTTGTCCACTTCTAAAATTGAGTGTCATCCATATCTGAATCCATAGAAATAGAAGCTAAGAGAAATATGTGCTTTTCTTCTATATTACATATGAAGTTAGCATAGAATTCTTGCACAAGAACTAACAAGATGGCTACCCCACATCATGATGTCGATGAAGCCTGAAGAAAGCACATATGATGCTCTCTTTGATAGATAGAAACTAAACTGTTAGTTTTTGGGTACTAAACCTCGAATCTATAAGGATTTCCTTAAATTTATAAGGTGATAAACTAGAAACTACCAGAGAAAGAATTAGACAAAGTCTGTATTTTATTAATAATCACCATTGCCTTTGACTGTTACAAAACATATAAATACTGATAAAGTAAAGTCCTAGGATGATTAGGAAAACGTCTAAAGCCTTAATTCGCACTAATTACGTGATTAGGTGACAAAATACCGAAATTTACTAAAAATGGAAAAACTGAGTTAAATGCAAAATCATAAACTACTGACCTTAAGGGTCATCTCAAAACAAGCGAGACCCTATTCTGACTTTTGAGTAAAAAGTTATTAAGGAAACAAAAATTACCTAAAACAAGCGGGATCTTATTCTGACTTTTAAGTAAAAAGTTATTAAGGAAACAAAAATTACTATAAACGGCAAAATTGTAGTTTTCGTGGCCTAAATAGAGAAATTCGCCAATTTCAAGGGGTACCTCATGGCAAGGCGACGACTATTTCTCAAAAGGTCATTTTGCTTCAACCTGCCAAATTTCATGCGATTCTAACTTTGGGGCCCATGATTTCTACTAATGTCTTTTTGCCTTGCGCAATGATTTCAGTCGCATAAGAGAGTCTAGAAAGTCCAAGGCAGTCTGTTCTAAATTTGTGTCCCCAACTTGAAAAGAACTCAACCCCAAGTTCCCATTATATGGTGCATTAGGAGGATGATAGTCATACAAGTCAGCAACATTGAAGGTGGAAGAAATCTTCATGTCTATTGGAAGAGCAATCACATAAGAATTGTTGTTGATCTTCTTTATTATTTGGAATGACCCATATTTATTGTCCTTCAACTTGTTGTAGGTACCAACGGGAAACCTCTTCTTTCTAAGGTAAACCATCACTAAATCCCCAACACTAAAGATCTTCTCACGTCTCTTCTTATCAGCAACTTCCTTATACTAGGCATTTATAGTTTCAAGTTTCTGCTTCACCTCCTCTTGCATAGCCTGAATACAGTCAACCATATTCTCTGCAGCTTGACTCACTCTTGGAAGTTTAAGTAAAGGTACCAAGTCCAAAGCGTGTTTTGGAGGCACACAGTAAATGATGGCAAATGAAGACTTACCAGTACTTCTGCTAAATGAGCTATTGTAAGCAAACTCTACTTGGGGCAGTGCAAGATCCCACTACTTGGGCTTCGCTCTTGAGATACACCAAATCAAATTCCCTAAAGTGCGGTTAACTAATTCTATCTGGCCATCAATCTGAGGATGACTGGTGCTACTGTAATTCAGAAAAGTGTCAAAACGCTTCCACAAGGTCCTCCAAAAGTGACTAATGAACTTAGTATCCCGATCAGAGGTGGTGGATTTTGGCACTACATGCAAATGCATAACTTCTTTAAAGAATAGATTGGCCACTTGAGTAGCATTTGAGGTCTTCTTGCATGCTATGAAATGGGATATCTTCAAGCACCTGTCAACCACAACAAAAATAGAATTCATACCTTGCTAGGTTCAAGGATGACCCAGTATAAAATTCATAGCCAAATCCTCCCATGGTGCTTGTGGAACTAGTAATAGCATGTATAAACAAGTATTCAAAAATTGACCCTTGGTAGTTTGGCAGATTGGACACTTCCTCACATGATTGCTAACATCCCTCTTGAGTTGTGGCCAATATTACCTCTCCTCCACCAGTGCTATCCTCTTATCTCTGCCCATATGTCCACCTAAACCTCTACCATGTAACTCCTTAATAATCTGCTCCCATAATGAACTTTGAGGGATACACAGTTGATTACCCCCAAAAAAGGAAACCATCTTGGATGTACAAACTGTTGACAACAGTATGAGTTTCTTAACACTTACCCCAATTATCTCAAAAATCCTCATCATCCTTGTACAACTCCTTGAGGCAATCAAATCCTACGACTTCAATACATAGTGTGATCAACAAAGATGCTCGCCTACTGAGCGTATCTGCCACCTTATTAGTGACACCAGACTTGTGCTTCAATGTGAAATGGAAGCGCTATATATAAGCTACCCACCTAGCATGCATCCAGTTAGTGATCTGTATGTAACACAAACTCCCTCTAAATTAGGCAATGTTCCCAATGCTTAAGAGTTCATACTACAAAAATAAACTTCAATTCATAGGCCGACCATTTACTCTGAGCTTCACAAACTTTCTCACTAAAGAATGCTACTAGTCTATTGTCTTATGAAGTAACAACACCTATCCCAACCACAGGTGCATCACATTCAACTTGAAGTACCTTCTCAAAGTTGGCCAGTGCCAAAACTGGAGTGGTGCTCAACTTCTCCTTGATCAATGCAAAAATTTTCTCTGTCTCCTTTCCCTACAAGTACCTCCCCTTCTTTAGACACTCAGTAATGGGGGCTACTATGCTATTGAAATCTCCAACAAACCTTTGATAGAAGGTTGATAGCCATGAAAGCTTCGTACATCACTTACTGTCTTTAGGGTCGGCCGTTCTCTGATTGCACAGACCTTGTCTTCATCAACATGAACACCATCCATGCTAACCACATACCCTAAGAACAACAACTTATTAGTGAAGAAGCTGCACTTCTTCAAGTTGATAAACAACTCATTGGCTTGCAACACTATCATTACTTCTTGCACATGATTATAACAGGTTGCTTCTATCTTACTGTAAATCAAGATATCATCAAAATAAACTACCATAAACTTCCAAATAAATGGTTTTAATACCTGATTCATAAGCCTTATGAAAGTGCTGAGAGCAATGGACAATCTGAAAGGCATTACCATCTATTCATACAACCCCTCATCTTTCTTAAAAGATGTCTTCCACTCATCTCTAGGTCATATCCGAATTTGGTGATACCCATTCTAAGATCCAACTTGGTGTAACACTTGGACCCACTCAGCACGTCATCTAATCGAGGAATAAGGAATCAATGCCTGACTATGATCTTGTTGGTGGCTCAACTATCCACACACATATGCCACCTCCCATCCTTCTTCGGTTTTAATAATGCCAATACTACACATAGACTCATACTCTCCCTAACCTACCCCTTGCTCAAAAGCTCATCCACCTGCCCTTGTAAAATCTAACACTCTTAAGGATTCATCCTATAGTGCGGCAAACTTAGTAGACTAGCTCCAAGAACTATATCAATGCAATGCTAGATATCTCGCATTGGTGGTAAACTTGCAGGCAGCTCCTCTAGAAAAAGCTTCTCAAACTCCTTGATCAGTGGTTGTAATGCATTAGGTATCTCAACAACCTTCTTCAACTCCCCATCTGTCACCACTACTGCATAAATTTGTTTCAACTCCTTACATTCTTTGTCAAACTCATCCTCATTATTGACTATGAGAAGGGATGGCTTCGCCTCCACTTTAGAAGCTTTGGGTACACTACTTTCCTTAATAGGACCAAGGACAATTTTTCTACCATTTTTAAAGAACACATATACATTATCCTTACACTGATAAGTAACATCTACATCATACTACCAGGGTCTACTCAATATTAAATGACATGCATCCATTTCAACAACATCACAAACTAATTCATCTACATAGCATTTACTCATAGAAAAAGTAACACGACATTGTTGAGTGACAAGAGTTTTCGTACCTTTCTTAATCCAACCTATTTTGTACAGAGAAGGGTGTTTCTCTATCTTCAGCCCCAACTTGGCAACAAAACTCTTCGATGCAATATTCTTCATACTACCATTGTTAATGATCAAGTCACAAATCCTCTTAATAATGGTGCAACGTGCTTAGATGATCATATTCTGCTAATCAATGTATTTTATCCTTGGTGTAAGCAATAACCTCTGGATCACTAGGGATCTCCCTAATGGCATACCTTCTTCATCGTCTTGTATTTCATTGGGGTCATAAGCATATGGATCAACATCACTATACTCTTCTTCACCCTTCTGTTCATCCTTCGCCTCGCCCTCTTCAGTAACCACCAGATTCAATGCGACTCACTTAGGGTAAGTACTAGATTGATGCCTTGGCTCCCCACACCTATAGCACTTATTTCCAGATGGCTTAGCATAAGGGTTGTTATTTGCTATCAACTGTATAGTGGAACCTACTACTGCAACCTTGGACTAGCTGACACCACTATTCTCCCTAACCACAGGTTGTGATCATGGTGTAAACATGGGTTGTTTTCCTTAATAAGCTATGGAACTGGATGACTCTGAGCTACAGTTGGAAAACTTCGAACCTGCCCGGAGATGTTGATATTATATTTTCTTTGCAAGTGTTACAACCTCAATTAAAGAATATAGAGTTTGTAAGGGTGCCTAATCTCGGATGGACACCCGCAACCCGTGTACAAATATGGATATTAGTTGATCTTTAGTCTCTTTCAGATCATTGCGATTTACAAACTAGTCAAACTCTTCCATGTACTTATTAATTGTTCGAGTACCCTGTCTGTAATCCTAGTACTGTCTGAACAACTCCTGCTGGTAATCTGGCAACAAGAACCTTTAGGCCATTAGCCTCTTCATCCTTTTCCATGATCGAATCTGAAGCTTTCTCTCATGGGTACGGTTTAACTAAACACAATCCCACTAGGCAGATGCTCTACCCATCAACTTGTATGCAGATGCTCTACCTATTGACTTGTATGCCAGTAAACACACCTGCTTGTCATCTGGAGTATCCATATAATTGAAAAGCTTCTCAAACTCACTAACCCAAACCAGATACTCTTCAATGGAGACATTACCAATAAAGGATGGTAATTATACCTTCATACGATAGTCCCTCTGCTCCTAATAATCTCAACCATTATCCCTTGTAGACCATGATGATTCCCAAGGACTCCTTCTGCATACTCTTCGTCCCCACAGGACCATTATCCCTCGTTATGGTATTACTGCTTATTCCGATTTGGACCAAGATAGGGAGGCCCACGTGCTCGGTTATCACATCACTCTCATCATCACGATTAGGGTTTCAGGCAAGAAGGGCAATGCATGAATCCTGAATCCCACACAGTTCTTGTTGGGTCTTTTCGCGAAACTATTGATTGTTTTCTCGAAATTTTTGAGTCTCTTCATGAAACTGGTAGAACTCAGCCCTAGTAAGGGTTGGGTTATTGACATCGTCATTGCTGTCATTGTTGCAGTGGTCACCGTCTCGCCGGTTAGCCATTAAACCAGGGTATGTCAAGGCTTTGATACCAACTAATGTTACGGAAGCCTAAAAAAAGCACACACGATACTCTCTTTGATGGACAGAAACTAAACTGTTAGTTTCATGGTAGTAAATCTCGAATCCAAGAGGGATTCCTTGAATCCACAAGGTGATAAATTGGAATTACTAGAGAATAAATTTGATAAAAGTCTGTATTTTATTAATAATCTCCCTTGCCTTTGACGGCTACAAAACATATAAATACTAAGAAAGTAAAACCCTAGGACGATTAGGAAAACGTCTAAAATCCTAATTAGCACTAATTACGCAATTAGGTGACAAAATACCGAAATTTACCAAAAATGGCAAAACTAAGTTAAATGCAAAATCATAAACTACTGGCCTTAAGGGTTGTCCTATAATAAATGGGGCCTTATTCTAACTTTTGAGTAAAAAGTTATTAAAGAAACAAAAATTACTATAAACAGCAAAATCGTAGTTTTCAGGGCCTAAATGGAGGAATTCGTCAATTTTAGAGGTCACCTCATGGCAAAGCAATGACTATTACTCAGAAAACCGTTTTGCTCCAGCCTTTCAAATTTCATGCAATTCTGACTCTGGGGCCCATGATTTCTATTAATGCCTTTTTGCCTTGTGTGATGATTTCAGTCACGTGTAAGAGTCTAGAAAGACCATAGCCGTCTGTTCTACATCACATCACATCACATGAATTCCTTGAAATTCTAGTATGATCTAGACTCAATCCACAAAATTCTTGTATGATGCGATATGCTCTTGGCACCCAAAACATGTTCCAATGATTCAGTTTGCTATGAGTGATAGAGCACTTGTCGATCTCGGTAGAATAAGTACTTACTGGTCTTAGTGAATTCATATAGTTTAATAATTTTAAGGGAGTGCTGATCTTCTAAAGTAGGTTTGGTGCTTTTCAAGTGATCAGATAGCAATGGTATCTCATATTATATAAAATGCCAAAATTTTCCAAAATAATATTGTTTTTTATTTATTCCAAAGAATGATGGAATCAAGCACTATAAATATATATATATATATATATATATATATATATATATTTAAGAAATGATGGAATCATGCATAAATAGAAGATTTGGAACTAAAAGTATTTTGATTTATAGTTAGGAAATTACCTTTTCTTCGTCAAAACCGAAATTACCACACAGTTTATCAATGGAGTATGGTTGAAATTTTTTTGATGTTTCTGCTGTATTTTGAAAACATTAATAGGAATTTTTTGTAATCAAAACAGTTTTTTTTTTTTAATATTATTTTCTTTATTTTTAAGGTATAAGAATGGGTCAATATTTAACACCTATTTTGGATCCAGGCAGCCCATGCCATTATCCGAATCCTTTGGCTTTCCTTCCCAGCCTACACACACACACACACATATATATATATATATATATTATAGCATAGTGAAATTCATCATCTGAAAATACTTGCTAACCCATTTATGAATATGTAGGCTTGCCTTGGGGATTTGACTCTACCATGGGATCTTAGGCAAGTATGTATACGAGGGTATGTTCTTGATGGATGGAAATAGAGCAGTAAGGGAAGCAGGAAACTTCTATGGCATAAAATGTTACACTTTGGGTTATGCTAATGTTGAAAAAACAGGAGATAAGCTGAATCAGATTGAACAGGGAATAGGAAAGACATCGGTTGATTTCTTACAAAAACCAGAGAAAATGTTTCCTAGAGCATGTGAAGCAGTAAGGTTAAAGGAAAATGAAAACAAGATAGCTCAATTTGCATTCACTAAAGATGGTCTAAGCTTTTATCTTATCTCATTTTAGCAAATATACACATGAGAAATTTCTGAACTGTCTCAATTTGGGGTTTGACAAAGAAAATGCAATACAATTTGACATATGATCACATTAACTGGCCATTAAAGAGGCTAACATCAATTTTCAGCTCTATCATAAGAAATATATAAGCTTAAATAGCTTGAGCAATAAACATAAACTCTGTACGAAAGTGTTAGGTAATGCTTCAAAATCCAATAAAACTCCTTTTAATCTCTAGCAACTTGGATAAGGATTCTCTCATGGTAAAACGTTCCTTTGATGAATGAGCAGCACAAGACAATCCAACTCTCACCATTGCAGCCACACACTCCTCACCTCTGAAAGCACTGTTGTTGCTGCTGCTGCTACTGCCCTCTCCACTAATAGAATAACTAGCACTGCTGCTTCGAGTTAAAGATTCAATATCCTTGAAAAGCCTTGGATCGGTAATATCCAAGATCTTACTCCGGTGCACTTCAGATACGAACTTGTTTAGGCTTAAACCTTCCTGGAACATCCTATCTGTGGGCTTCTTTACAATGATCATCTCAAGCAGCAGTATTCCAAAACTATAGACATCCCCACTAGTTGAAGCCTTTCCACCCAAGCCATATTCTACAAAATAATTCAGGATATTAGGATCAAGAAATTATGAAAGCCTAAAGAAAAAATGTAGGAAACACAATGTTAAATTTTCCATTGTCTTCCTATCTAATACATTCTTTGGGGTCAAATGTAGCAAGAGAGGTAGAGTAAAAACATGGTTGGAACTTGAAACCAGTTGGGCTGATACTATGATAAACTATAATTTGTCCTAAAAGCTTAATCTGTTAGGAAATGGTGAATTCAATCATCAATTCGTTTCAAGTTTCATACAATAAGATTTACATACCTGGAGCAATGTAACCAATTGAGCCTTTTAGTCCAATTGTGCTACTCTCATTCCGCAATGAATCATGAGAGAGAAACCTTGCTAACCCAAAATCTCCAACATGAGCAGTCATATCTTCATCCAAAAGCACATTTCCGGGTTTCAAATCACAATGTACTACTGGTGGATCACAGTCATGATGTAGGTAATCTAAGGCAGTAGCTACATCAATGGCAATATTCAGTCTCTGGGTTAAAGTCAGAGTTGATCCACACTCAACATCATCTGGATACAACCACTTATCCAAGTTACCATTAGACATGAATTCCATGATCAAACCCTTGAATGCAGCTCCTGTATGATCAATGCTAGAGCAAGAAGTGAACACTTTAACAAGGTTCCGATGCCGGATGTTTCTTAGAGCTTCACATTCTGCATCAAAACTCTTGGAAGCTTTACTTTGTGTCAAGTCTAGAACCTTCACTGCAACTGTGGTCTGGGTTCCATTCTCATCAGTACTTAAAACAGCTCTATAAACAGACCCAAACGCTCCCTTCCCTAACAAATTTTCTGTGGCAAACCCATTTGTACCAAGCTGGATTTCTGAGTAAGATAGCCTTGGGGGTAAACCCTTGACTACAGATGAAGTTCCATTGTTTCTTATCTTGCTCTTCTTTTTGGTGACTAGTGCCCACACTAAACACAACGCACAGACAAGCACAATGATAGCAGAAATTGGAATAGTGACTTTGAGTACTAAATGAGAATTTGACACCTTTTTTGTGACACAAGTAGTGACTCTTAGCTTTTCTGCAGCATCATGGTCAAATGCACAGAACCTGGAGTTTCCCTGGAGAGAATCCCAGCTGATGTTTGCAAAGACACCATTTGTTGGTACTTCTCCTTCGAAGCTGTTGAAAGACAAATTTAACATCTGCAAAACTTGAAGGTTCTGCGACTCTTTGGGGATTAGGCCTGAAAGATTGTTGGAAGAAAGATCCAAGCTCTCCAGTGCTGCTAGATTTTCCAGTGACTTCGGTATTGAGCCAGTTATCTTGTTTCTAGCAATGTTGAGACTGCGCAAACTTGAGTATCTCTGGGTTATTGGTGGAATATTTCCGGACAACTGGTTTCCAGAAACATCCATGAATTCAAGCTGTCTCAAATTGCCAAATTTGTCAGGTAGAGAACTGATCAAAGAGTTATTTGCCAATTGCAAAAAGTTCAAATCAGGAAGCTCAAAAATTTGGTTTGGAATGCTCCCATTGAGCCCAGTCTGTGCTAGATAAAGTATCTTTAATTGCTGGCAACTTGCTAAACTCATAGGAATTCTACCAGATAACTGGTTGTTTCCAATATTGAGCAGATATAGTTGTGTAAGATTGCTAAAGATATCTGGAATTTCTCCAGAGAAGAGGTTTTCATGTACCATAAGTCTTTGTAGTTTCTGAAGCTTTCCAATGGACTTTGGTATTTGGCCCTTGAATGAGTTTTGTTGAATTGATAAGGCTACAAGGTTTTGGTACCTCTCAAATCCTTGAGGGAAGCTACCAGTCAACAAATTATCATCAATACAAAATTCTTGGAGTTTGACTGAGAGATTTGCAGCAGAACTGGGAAGTTCACCAGATAATTGGTTGGAATTGAGAAAGATATCTTCTAACTGGGTACAGTTAGTGAGGGAATCAAATACTTGAAAATTCAGCTCTGTTGTAGAAGATAATTTGTTTGAGCCAAGGAATAATTTTACAAGATTTTTCAAGTTACCAAGTAAAGGAATAGGCCCTGTGAAATTATTTGAAGAGAGATCAAGGAATTCAATATGTGAAGCATTGGATAAAGAAGTTGGCATTGGTCCTTCCAGACCATTGCGCCCCAAGTAGAGTTCCCTTATGTTGGGAAGGGTAAGACCTGTATTGGAGGGCAGCTTTCCAACAAGCCTGTTTTGTGTAAGGGATAAGTACTCTAATGAGGATATGTTGAAAATAGAAAAGGGTATCTCACCACTTAATTGATTCTCCGAGAGTTGAAGCATGACAAGATTATGTAGATGACCCAACTCATTTGGAATTTTACCAGATATGTTGGTTCTTGCTATGCTGAGATTGGTGATAGTGGAGAGATTGCCAAAAGTAGAGGGGATTGCACCAGTAAGATTGTTCATGGACACATCAAGGATTTTCAGTATAGGAAGTTGGCCTAGTTCACTAGGAAGGAGACCAGTAAGTTTGTTGTTCTCAAAACTCATCTGTTCAAGCATAAGACAATCAGATAGACTAACAGGAATGGTGCCACTGATGTTGTTTGTTGCGAGAATTATATGCTGAAGGCTAGTAAGACGGGAAAGCTCAGAAGGAATTTGACCAAAAAAAGAGTTGTTATAAAGGTTTAGAGTCTTAAGTGAAGTGAGATTGGAGAGCTGAGTAGGAATATTGCCAAAGAGCGCAAGATTTGTAAGGCTTAGTGATTGGACTTGTGTTCCGTTGCTGGTGCAGTTCACACCAAACCAAGTACAATGAGATGAACTAATGTCCCATCCAGAGAGAGCATTCTGAGGATCAGAAACTAAGGATTTGAAAGCTAGAAGGGCTTCTCTGTCAGTGCTGGAGTCAATGCCTCCCACCATTTTCATGCTATAACTTGCAATAATTTGAAAGAGGGAAAGAAGAAGCAATAAGAAACGGAAATGCTTCATATTTTAATGTATGAAAGAACAATGTGTTCCCTCTCAGAACATAGGGACTAAAAATGTAGAAAATAATATTTGTGCACAAATGGTAGGCAATGTCTGTTCAACCATTGGTAAGCGCAGTCCCTTTATATATTTTTCATAAAAAGCAGAAGCAAGTAGACATAACTTTGTTATGATTATTGATATTTTTCTCCCTAACAAAAATTGAATTTTCAAACTGCAGCTCACATTTGACTTTGGATTTTGGAAAGGGTTATTAGGTCTAGTCATAACTCACGAGTCATGATATATTAGATGGATATCATTTGTTACACATAAGTAAACGGTAAACAATAAACATTGCATTCGAGTCAAGGTCGGTGTTTATTAGTGTCGGAGTCTATGCAACTTTGGAAGTTACCGTTAGAATATTCTTTTTCAAGCGGGCTTGAAAGTAACCCGTATAAGCCTCATCCAATGGAGTCCATGCTCACAAAAAGAAAAAAATAATTAGCATGTGATTGTACTTCGAACTTCCAACGTAGTCATTAGGAGTTTAATATCTTGTGAAGAGTTTAATATCTTAACAGTTTATCTCGGTTTTTAACACCGATAAAAATAAAATCAATATGAGAGTCTAGGTGGTCAAGCACATTAAGCAAGATGCATTAGTATTGTGATTGGCGGAACCATCCAGCACACAATGTGGAAAGCTCTTAGGATTCCAACGTTTTAGGAGTAATAGTTTAATAGCTTATCATGATTTTTAGATGAATACTATTTTAGTAGGAAAGAGGTCGTAACTTAGAATTAGGCATACCGCATTAGCATTTGGACTTTTGAATTTTTGATATATTTGAAGGGAAATTTTGACATCAGCATACTTTTCAACGTTCGTCGCTGAGCTGAGTCGCTGTCCCTTGTTTTTTTAGAGTTGAAAAAAATAAATAAATAAAATAGGTGACGGTCAAGGCTTTGAAGCTTTTGATATTAAAATGTCTTATGTCTCTACGCGGTGCAACTTCTTGTCCCTGCTTTGACTCGGTGAGTAAAAAAGTATAGATGGCGCCATGGCGGTCATATGCTGCCGCTGGTGATGGTGAATTAATTAAATAAGCTTCCTTTATTGTGGTTATATGTTGTTATAATTCTTTTATGATAAAAGTTAATTGATGGGTATTTGTTTAAAATTTATTTTTAGAAATTTTTGACAGGAAAAAAAAAATTTAAGTGATTTTTTTTAGAATTTTTTATATTTTCAATGAAATTGGTATTAAAACTTTAGATTTTTTTTTGCTATTTGGGCTGCTTTTCCAAACAAATTTATTATGGGACAAGTTTGCTAACTAATTGGTCAAGTATTGTTGCGGGCTACAGATTGGGGTCACTCATCCATTGGTGAAATTGTAAAAGATACAGTGTCTATTGTAGGTTTGCTTAGAACCTTTTCTTTCTCTCACACTAGGCGATAGGGCAATTGTACAGCCCATGGGTATTGTTCACATACCACCAAACTCAGCAAAACACAAATTTTTAGGTAAATTTAGGTCTCACAGCACTATTTATATCTTTAAAATTTATTTTACTATAGTGTTTTTAGCAATAAGTTTTCAGTAAATAAGTGATATTCAAACACACCCTAAGACTCAATTTCATTGATGGAAATCGAGTCTCTAAGAGTCTAAGACTCAAGTTCTAGGAGATAGCAAAACCTGATGTGGAAAAAATCACACATGGAGCTTGAGTCCTATCCTTATAGAAACAGAACTAGTACTACCAGGGACGGACCCACGTTGGGGCAGAGGGGGGCCATTACCCCCCCCCCCCTCTGAAAAAAAATAGCACTGTGTACTTAATTTAAGAAGTCATCCTTTGTAATATTGATGGAGTCATGACTCTTGAATTTGAAATGAAACTTTTATTTGAATGGTTGATGATGGGAAAATTATCTATAATATTTGATTTTTTTAAAGAAAAAAAATTACAAATAATTTAAAGTTGATAATGCAACATTGCCTCTAGTGTTGATGTCCCAATTCATGAAAATTTCAAACAAAATTCCAAAAAATTACCACCAATTAAATTAGTATCAATCCAAATTGTGAAAATATGAGATTATAATGTTAATAAATGGGATGGAATTCAACAAAACTTGAATAAATGTTAGTTTTGATTTTCATAAACTTTTTTGTGTTTATACTTTGCCCCCCCAACTTCGAATCCTGGTTCCGTTCCTGAGTACTGCAAAGTACAAGCAAAAGGTTGGAGAAGGACTTGGAAAGACCAAAGTTGTGGCTTCAACAGACGTGAAGAAGGTGAAGGAAGGGACTACCTTGGGCTTTCATTGGATCAAGGACAAGTATCACAAGACTACCCAAAAGAATCAACAGTCCTCCTATGTATTTCTTTCTTTAAGGAAGACTCGAGTTACACTTGGGATTTTTTCCACATCAGGTTTCACCATTTTTTGGAACTCGAGCCTTAGAGACTCGATTTCCATTTGTGAAATTGAGTCTTAGAGACTTGAGATGCTACTTAACTAATTAGCTTGCAAACTTGTCACAAAACGATGTCAAAGAGAAAAAAAAATCGCAAAACTTTCTTAAAATAGTATAATAATAAATGTTCTAAAGACACACGTTAACCGGACCCATCTTTTATATACTTGCCAATACTCTGTAGGTCGAGTGGCATCCAAATCTTTATAGAATTGTAAACAAGTCAAACTGAGTTTAATAGTAAAGTTCAAGCTTACTAATTTTATTTAATTTTGAGTACAAGTCAATCTCGAGCTTATCATTAAAAAAGATTATGTGTTCAAATTTAGTTCTTTTTTTTTTTTTTTTTTTGGTTGAACATGCTCGAGTTTGTTCACATTCAACAAGTGTGTGTATATATATGTAATTTTGTTATGGAATAAAGAGCTTGTCATTGAATCTCACGTTATTACATATGCTAAAAAGATTTTTTTTTTTTTTTTATTCTTTATTAAAATGCTCAAAGAGAAATGAAATCTCACATGAAGTAGAAATTTATCAAGTTGCACTCCTTCAAATAGAAATAAAATCACATGAAGTAAATGAGGTAGAAATGAAATCACAGGAATCCATTGAATATATATGTTTGACATATTACAATTCCACTCGATCACGGCGGAGGTGAGCCGTTTGACTCCGTCAAGCAGTTTGAGTCGAAGGGAAATCTAAAATTAAGAAAATTCATATATATTAGGTGTTTTTTTTTCTGATGTAACATTCTTCCTTGTGTTTGACTGGTCCAAAATTCATAGCTAGAGGAAAAATTAGTTCCAAAACCTTCCTCTATAAGTAGATATAATGATCTTTCTAAAACGATCCATTCTCATCCTCACTCAGCTTCTAATAACCTTGACCTGAGTTTCTCCTCCCTTCATCGATCTTATAATATCAGTAAACAAAAACATGTCCTCCACCGCCTTCAAAGTGTTGGCAATGACCATTATTTTAGCAGTGGTGTTGCTCGTGTCCTGTGGTGCAATAATCCATGATGATGCAACAACAAATTTCAAACTCGGTCTGTAAAAACCTTTCTTGGATATATTGTTTTAAATAATTTTTCTGTTGTGCAAAAATGTACTTCATTTGCTATCAAGACTATATTATCACTTTGAATATTTCTTCTTCTTTGCTCTCTCATTTAATTAACTTTATATGAAATCTGATTTTTCCAAAACTTTTTTTACTTTTTTCTCATAATAAGAATGCATGATTTAATTCATGAACATTTTGAATACATATGTGTGTGGTTAGTAAGAACTAAGCTTTATCAAAAGCATGTTGTAATTATATATCTTATAGAACAGATTATAGATGCATGGTTTATATGTTGCAGGACGAAGACTTCTTGCCGATTATAACATGCCTATGCCTACCTATCAACCAATTGGAGGAGGAGGCTATGTTGCCCCAACGCACCCATAATTGCTGAGAGAGTATAGAGACTGATCAGCTGGTTCTTGAACAAATTAGAGGCAAAAGATCTATGCTATTTACTATTTGAAGACAAATCTATCAGATATTGTATTTGTATATGCATGCTAATGCTATGTTATGTCTGATGCCTAAATAAGATATTATTAAGGCTTCAGATTCTGATCATAGTATATGCATAAAATATGTTTGAATAAAACTGTTAGTTGGGAAATAAAATGTACTCATATCATGTGTGAGGATTAGTGTGGCATTGTAATACTAAAATATTAAAGTGAATACATACAGTTGAATATTTTCAAAGAAATTCTTTCAAAATTTTCCCACTAAATTTTCTTGTTTGGTTTACTGGGCTGCCCCTCAGTCCTCGGCCGGGGGCCTACGGTGTTGGGCTTGGGTCCTCCAAGGTTGGGCCTTGACCCTCTCCATGGGTATTTATTGCACTATTGCAGCCGATAAATGAAGTGCAACTTCTTTGTTTGAAGCTTTTCCTTATCTATGTATGTATAATGCTTTTATTATGTTTTAATTAGAAATTATCACACAGGAGATACAAATTGAGTGTATTTAGCGTGCATTTAGGATTAGATTATATGCTAACTCTTACCCTTTTTTTTCTACAATACTTTCAACAAAACATCAATTAGCTTATTTTATTTAGCTTTAGCATTTATCTAAAGTTTTTTAGTCACGCTTATTGTAAACCATGGCAAATTGGAGGATCTATCGGTTGCCACTCCCCTTCACTTCACGATACTCAACATTTCTTGAGATTGATAAACAATTTCAATTTTTAAGAGAGTCAAATTTTTGGATCCAAACTTTCAAAAAACATGTAATCTCACGGTTAAATTTTCAAGAACATGCATATTCATATTTTTATAAAAATAATGAGACACATTTATGAATGGTCTATATATATATATATATATATATATATACATGAAAATAACTTTACTGTTGAATTAGTTTTTTTATTCTAAGATTTGTTATTGTTTTTCTAACTTCTTATAAAAAAATAAAAAGATTGATTATTGTTAGAATATTAGATTCACTATTTTCTAATACTTTAATTTTTTTTGGAAAATTAGTAATGTATCATAATATCATAGTAGGTGATTTTGCATTTGACTTTGTCTCCATTCTTCTTTCTATTTAAAATTTGAAAATCTCACGTTTTAAATTATATTTAGTAAGGAAGATTTTGGGTCCACACTTGAAAAAAGAGTTAAATACTAATTAAATTATTAAATTCATAATTTTCTAATACTTTGCGTGGAAATTTATGTTTTTGTTAATATTATGCCACTTAATAAATTTTTTTTATTGAATACGTATATTCAAAATCATAACACTGGATTACATGTTTTCATTGTCCTAAACATATATGGAAAATTTGTATTAGTCTAATGTATTTACTATCTAATTAGCAAACTCAAGTTCTAATTATAATTTAAAATAGCTATTGATCTTTTATTATTTTAATATCTTGTAAGCATAAAGAACATAGAAATGCGAGCCTGGAGAACATTGCTATTTTTTTTACCTCAATAGTTTATGTGTGTGCGCGCACACGTGGGCCAACTTGCATAAATGTTAGGCTTAGTTTTATTGGGCCAACTACTATACGTGACAAGCTTAATTGGTACTTAACAAACACATAAGCATAGCCATTAACGAAAGTGCTGTCAATCAAAATAAACCCTAACGTTAGAGAAGTGGATTAAAACTTCTAAAACTTAGGAGACAAAATCAAAATGATTCCAAACTTCAAAGGTGTATTTTGCACTTTAACCTTCAAACTAAATATTAGTTGGTTAATTTTATTTTTTTATTTTTTCCATAGAATCTTGGTTAATTCATATAGTTGTGAGAGACCTGTGATCTTCTAACGTGTGTTTGCATGGTGAAAATATCAAATCTATTTGACTATAGTGATCAGATAGCAATTTAGTCTCTCTTTTTTAATCAACTAATATTTAGTTTATATTCTAGAACATATATGTCTTATCAGGATTTGATAGTTTAGGAATTTTATAGATTGCCAATTTTACCGGAATAAAAAAATTTGTTTTTTGATTTATTTACAAGAATGATGGAATCGAGCACCTTTTTTTCTGGTTTATTTAAAAGAAATGAGGGAATCATGCATATTTGATAAATAGAAGATTTGGAACTAAAGATATTTGATTTTTTTTTTTGGATGATCTGGATAAAACTATTAAGGTATTTGATTTTATAGTTTACGTGATTACCTCTTGAGCTTGAAACCTTCTTTACATGCTTGTGCTGTTGTGCATCCTAATCATTGCATTGGTGCCCAACTCCTAAAACACAATTAAAGATGTTGGGCCTGGGCCCTCTCTATGGGTGTTGTAGCCAATAAAATAAATAGTGTACAGGAATAGCCCAACCTCTTTCTTTGAAGCTCTGCCTCATCTATTCATGTTTATATAATACGTATATTGTGTTTTAATTAGAAATTATCACACACACACACCCAGATTGAGTGTATTTACTGTAAACCATGGCAAATTGGAAGATCTATTGGCTTTTCTGAGTTTCTCTCCCTCCCCCTTCACGATATTCAATTTATTTTGATAGTGACAGATACACTTTTAATGTTTAAAAGAGTCGAATTTTGATGACATGTTCTTCTCTGAATCTCTATTTCTACTCTATAAATGAGGGTATAGTACACTAAATAATTTGAATAATTTCACGAAATTAGGTAGAACAAGCATTGCAAGAGTTGTACACAATCTAGACTATAAATGATGCAATCTAGATTGTGTGCGATTCTAGCAAAGATTATATTTATTTCACATAAATGTGGGTCTTATGTACAAACCCAAATATGAGATCTATATTTTTGTAAAAGGAAGTTGCAGTACAATGCTTAATAATTTGAATAATTTCACTACATGTGTAGAACAATCTTTGCTAGAATTGCACACAATCTAGGCCGCAAGTGTTGCATTTCCATGTGGGTAAAAAACGAAAGCCCAGATTCATATACTCAATAATCACCTACAATTGCATAGGAGTTAGGATCAATAAGTCTAGAGACATATTTCACTAATGTTGGAGTGACTAGTTTATATTTATTGATATTAAAGTAATGTTGTAGGCATGTGAAAATCAATAACTTACATCTCATCACAAATCGAGATGAGATGAGGCTAGTATCAAAAGTTTTAACTTGTTTATTTAATTTCATTTGGAACACAAGCCAAGCTCAACTCATTGCCTAATTAGTCACTATTCACTACGGATGAAACTCACTGTTTTTGTCCTTTTACAAAGTTTTATTTCCGTATATTGCAAGCAACCCTGCTTGTGCAATTACATACAGATCAATAGGGTTAATAAAGTCCATTTTATTATCAAGTTTCAATCTCAGGTTAATTTCTTCTCTATCTCTTCTAAGGTTTCAATCGCATATAAAGTCCTATTAGCTAGAATTTCCCTTTCTGAATACCAAGTGGCATGTGAATTACATCAGGCAAGTTTACATTAGTAATTTCAAATTTTCAATCTAAGCTTTATATCTATTATTTATAAACTATTTCTACTTATATAAACTTCCATCCAAAGACAAAGAACACAAACAACCTATTGGACTCTCCTCTACTTAAAAGTATACACCAGATACCATTAGGTTCAATTTGTATGAGCTTTCAATATTGTTTTTTAGTTCCAAATGGTCATGTAGTTAAGGCATATCCATTTGCATGACAAGTATATATATATATATATATATATATATATTTTTTTTTTTATAAAGGTAGGTAAGACATGTATGGGTGTTGGGTTTGATTTAGGTTCATTGGATTTCTGAGTACTAATATCTTCTTTTTTTTGTTTTTTGGTAGAAAACACATTAGCCAGCTAGGGATTTGCACTGAGGGATTATTGCAAAAGGAGATAAACTTGATGCCATAGGTGGAAGTAATGCATAGGATCCCACTTGGCACTTGTACATATGAAAGCATGTGAATCAATGTTTTGTTTGGTATTAATGTGCCCCAAACCACAAACACCACACATGTCCTAGTCTCATAGCACGTTGAAATTTCAATTACCCGTACAATATTTTTGGAAAGTTATTAAAAAAATCCACCACATTGTTTGCTACATAGGGGGAAAAAAATCTTGGCAGCCCTGCAAGATAAAACATTGGCCTATAGCAACAAAGGGCCGTGAGCCAGAATGCTGTGCTACCTTAACACATTTCATATAAATGTGGTTTGTTGGGTGTTTTTGGTGCGAGTTTGGTAGCACAACTTTTGGCATTTCAATGGTTATGGTGTGTATGATATCCTTTATAATTTTTTTTAGAGAGTTTAAATCTATAGTGTCCATAATATTTTTTTTTAGAGAGTTTAAATTTGTAGTGCCAGTGATATTCTTTATAATATAATTATCCAAATGATTTTATATTTTTTGAGATGGTTGGAATTATATATGTAAATTAATATATGGTTGATCCTACAACTTGAATCTCTCCTCCTTAAACCCTAAGCAATTTGTACATTAGGAGCAGAAAGTATCATCCTGGTATAAAGACGATTGTCCAAAGTAAATATCTTTGATAATCGGGGAAATATATGGAAGAATTAGAGGCTCCATTTGAGAATAGATTATTTAGCTGAAACTGAAAACTTTTTGTTAAAAGTGTGCTAAAGTATGCTTATATCTTAAAAAAATTTGAAAACCTAAGAAACTGCGAGAAAAAGTGAGATTTCATAAAGTTGAATATAATAGCTAAAAAAAGCTAAGTTCAAAGCTGAACTTACAAGTTTATGCCAAACACACTCAGAGTCATATAATCATATAGATACCGACATAAATAAAGGAACAAAGGGGACAAAAATATAGTGAAATCCTAACCTTTGTTTTTTATAAGTGGGAGTGGAATTCAGCTAGTTTAGTCTACTATAGCTTTGCTTAACCAAACCTTGATCTCACTTAATTAGAGTATGATTTGTGGATCCTAATCAACTAATTGGGATCTATTACTTAATATTTCTCTTTTTTTTATATAAAAAATCATACCATATTAATTCTCATTATTTTTGTTTTTTATGGATAACGACGGAAATGAAGCACCAAAAGGGGAGAAAAACAAAGTGAAACCTGTCTTCTTCTTTTTTTACAAATAATCCCACTTAATTAGAGAAAGTATTATCTTCTTCTCCAAAAAAAAAAAAAAAAAAAAAAGAGAAAGAGAAAGAGTATGATCATCTGTCACAAATTTCTTCTCACTACTTTGTTATATATTCAACATCATAATATAATAATTCTCTACTTTTGTTTTTTGATCGAATTCTTTCACTACTCTTTCCCTTGTTAATTTATGTCTTGTCCTACTTTTTTACTTCACTTCAACTTGACTTAAATTATTAAAAATTAGTTAGTGTTGAAAAATACCGATGGGTGTTATCTTTGAAATTAAAATTACTGGCAAGAAACATCACATAGGTTAAAAAAATATTGAAAATGTAAAAAATATTGAGAATGACTGATGGCCTAGCTAGCTAGCAGCAATATTGGTCTGCCCAAATGGCCATTCACCGAGTGAAACGGACAATATATTGACTATTTGCATAGCTAGAAGTCGCACACATTACAAGAGTCCATCATTCATTCATCTCCAGAGGTAACAATCCTAATCAAAATCATGACACCATTGCTTGGTTTCTAAGAAATTTTCTCATTACGAAATGGTGAAATCGTGCCAAAAAAAAACAATATAACTGGTTTTAATTGTTTTTTTTTTTTTTGTTGATAATATATATATATATATATATATTTATATATTTTAACAGAAAACGAAGTTCAAAATGAGATAAAATATATTCCCTTAAGAAAACTTGTTTAACTATGGTTATTTTAAATATACACTCCTGTTGAAATCAAATTTTCTAGTTTTAAATTTGAAATTTGTATATGCACGTGTTGGCTAAAAGCCTAAGACTGATTCTAATTTGAATCTAAAGTTTAAAACCAATGATATAAAATAAAATCAGTTTAAAAATTAGAACTGGTTTTGTTTTTGGTTTAGGTTATATCAAAATCAAACCAATTTGGTAGTTTACCAAACACCTTAAGCTCCCATTAGGCCATTATTACTATAAGATAAAAATGAACCTTCTTTTTTTTAAGAAAAATAAGATAAAATGAACCTGCGTCACTGCTTATCAGTTTTCACTTTTCACTACTAAAAAATAAAAATAAATAACCAGTAAAAGCACCTTCCAAATCTTATAAGGTTGCTTCAAAAGAAAATTCTTATAATAAATGTTTTGAAGATAGAACAATATGATGCAAAATTAAAATTTGTTGAATGAAGCAGGGTTAAAATTCAATGTTCTTTCTTTCATACAAGTTGATGATAATACAACTCTCGTCTTCCTAACTTTGATTACCTATAAACAAGTCAACTTTTAGTTCGAAGAGATAGCGTATATAGTTATAGTAACACCTAATTATATGAATGTGAATCCAAGTTTATAACACCAAGAATTCAATAAATAAAACAAAGGCCACGTTACGCAACATACATGTTTACCATGAATCGCGTTTACCCATTAAGTCCTCTAGAACTTCAAACCTCACGTAATCAAATAGCTTTGTCGATTTTTTTTTCTATGTTTGTTTCTTAGAGTATTAGTCATTGGCTTCAATGAATAAACAACTAGTTAGGGTACAGAAAGTTGATATACGTATGAACGATTATTTTATGCATAGAAGTCATAATCTCTACGAATTTGGGCCAAGAGCAAGATTTACTGACTACTGAGAGTATCCCAAGTATTCCCAGCTACTTGTAGCGTGGCTTACAATTAGCCTCAATTTTGGACTTTTTTGCTAGCTAATTAGTGTATAATTTTGACCATTTGTACGGCATTTTAAGGAATCAAACAGCAACTGGTCAAACTAAGAATTTTGAAATGTACATCATCTATATATTCTAATCTTTGTTATTTAAAGAAAAACAGAAGAGCTAGCCTTGCAACTAATGAAAGATAATAAAGAAAGAAAGAAAGAAAGAAACCCCATGAAGATACGGAAAGAAAACAGCACAAAGAGAATTGTAATATAAAACCAAACATGGGGAAATTTTAAAAATCCCTTGAAGGATGGCATCCTGTTCTGAGTAAGAGGTTGATGCGTTTAATTAACTCATTTGATATTAGTTCATTCGTTTAAACATCATGAGACAAAATGTGATTTTAAACAAATAAGTTAAACCAAATGTACTAATTAAAGTTGATTCATTTCTATCTTTTTTCTCAAAAAAGGTTTGATTCCTTAAAATGAACTCCATTTGTTGAATCTATTTTGGTTTATTAAAAAAAAAAACAACAATAACAACAACAACAACAACGTACACACAAAAGGATTCATGTACCGGAGAGAGAGAGAGAGAGAGTAACACATGGTACACACATAATATGGGACAAGATTAGAGGTAAAAATAATTCATCCACAAATGTGCTAATTAAAGTAGAGTCGCTAAACCCAGTTGGTGGGACTCGATGGATTTGAAGGATGTACCGTAAATTTGGAGATTTTAAGTTCCATTCACTACGCTAATCAATATATATATATAAGCAAAGATGATCTCATGTGAGAGTGCATGAGGTCTTGACATATGGTGCTCTAATATTGTATTCAGACTTTTTTACCTCTTTTCATTCCGGTTTTTCTTTTTTTTTTTTCTTCTGTTACCAAATATATATTATAATAACTTCTTTTTAACATGATATAAATTTATCATTTTTACCTCTTTTTATTTTTATTTTTTCTATTATCCAATAGATTATAATAACTTCTTTTTACTATTATATAAAATATGAGCTGCTCTTGACAATTAGACCAAAAGTTATTCTCTACAAAATGGACTACCTTTTAAAAATAGACTAAACCTTATAAAACACCCAAGCCTAGTTATTATATATATATATAACCGAAATCTTTGACTTTTGGTTGACCTGTTCACAATTTTCCACATCAGTATTTTTTATTTATATTTTTAAATTTGATTTAATTCTTTCGATTTTATAGCACCAAATTGCAAAAAATTTGAGAAGGGAAGAGAGAGTCCTAATAGGAGTCTCTCTCTTTTTCCCTTAATCCTAAAGTTTTTTATTTTTATGTTTTTTTTAGTAAGTCTTTCTTTTCTTTTCTTTTTTAGAACCTAAAGTGAGTCATTTTTTTGTAAAAAATATAAATAAATAAAAAATTCTAAAGTGAGGTCTAATTGAAAAAAAATATATAAAATTATTTTTTTTATCCTAATTCTAACGTAAGCCTCTCGAAAAGTCAAATATTTCAGTTGTATATTACATATAGATAATAATAATAATGTGGCAAACTCTAAAAATATGAGAATGCAATTTGTAGATCTACTATCAAGATAACATAGATTAGATTGGTGGTGGATAGTAGATTTAATTGTAATTGAGTATTATGTGAAATCATCAGTATAGAATAGCTCACGTCAGGATGTGTTATATAGAACCAATGATATGAAGAAAATGAATTTTTCTAAACCATTATATTGAATAAAAAATTACTTATTTTTAATCATTTTCAAGTTATACATTTCTTTAAGTCAAGTCATAGAATTTTATTTAACTATCTCGTGCATTACACGAATTAACGACTACTAAACTAACCGTTCATGAAGTTTTTGCAATTTCTCATGAGCAATGAGTGGAAAAGCCTCAACAAAAGACAAGAACACCATTTCTTATATAGCTATAACTTATGAAGTACTATATCTTAAATTTAATAACATGATTATACATATTGACCAATATTGTACAAAAATGAATCATTTTCCCTAAAGACAATTAAATTCAAAATTTTTCTATGAAGACAATTAAATTCAATTATGTGATCAATACCATCATATAATTGAATTTAAATGAAAATTTTAAGATATAGCACCTAGGTAGTTTTTCCTTGGTTTTATCCTACCTAAACTAAACCCTTTGCCTACCCAATTCTAGATGCACAATATAATTAAGAATCATATGGCCTATTAAGGATACTTAAAAGTCATAAGTCTAGATGTCAGCTTGTTCTTAATAAAATGTGTATGACATAATTAGGGACCACTAAATTTTGACTCCAAGAATGTTTCTTGCACAATCCTACAAACTAAGGATGTATTTGGATACCGCTTATTTTGTTGAAAACTGAAAACTGAAAATACTGAAGCAAAATAATTTTTAAATGTGTGAATAGTGTCGTGGAACCCATTTTTAATGAATATTTTGTTGAAAAAAGAGGTTTGTAGGTCTCGTGAACAGTGCACGGAATCCACTGGAAAAGCCAACAACCACAGAAACTCGCAGCTAAAAAAAAAGAAAAAAAAGAAAGAAAGAAGGAAACGCAAACGCAATAAGCTAGCTTTTCATCAGTACCCAAATGGGTACTAAGAGTAAGGTTGGTTAATTGGTGTCTATCCATTTGGTTTTAACTTATTTAACCTTTTATCTATCGTCTTTTATTAAAAGGGAGATAAAATATACTTATACTTGAAAAATTGAAATTTTAAAACGTTATACATTAATAGAATAAACAAAAAGTTAAACATAAAAAAACTCGTGACCTTCATTGAAAAGCTCTGTTTGGATTTTAAAAAATGCTCACTCATCATTCATTACTCAAATATTATTACTCATCACTTTATAACTCACCACTTATTATTGAAAATACCACAACTTTTTAAGGTGGCATGTTTGGCACTTGTTTTCAATTTTGATAACTCAAATAATTCTACTTTTTGTGGGACCCACGGATTGACTTAGTGCAGCTTTTACTTCTTATTTCTTATTTGTTATTCTTTTTTTCCTTTAACCCCCAATACCCAAACTCACTAAATCCAGTGAGAAAAAAAATTAAAAAATAAAAAATAAAAAAAGAAGAAGAAAAAGAGAAGAATAAAGAAACCAAGCCCAAACTTAGCATAAAAAAAATTTAAAAAAAAAAAAAAAAAAAAAGACAACACGTGTTGGAGAGATCGAGCAAAAGGTTTTACCGGATTTGACTATTCTCTGACTGTGGGTCCCTCAAATGTGTGTGTATTTATCAAAATGTCATCATAACTCTATTTCCATAAATCAAAAACAACTAAAAGTTGTTTTAAATTTCTGTAACTTATCACTCAAAAATCAGAAAATTAAGTAATGGAAATAAAAATTGAAAACAAATCCAAACAAACCAAACAACCGTGAGACCCACTAGTTTTGAGTTATGGGTGACGAAAATAGAGCGATGAGCGATGAAAAATACTAAATCCAAATAGCCCCTTATACTCAACTAACTAAGAATTAAAAAAAAAAAAAAAAAAATTTGCTTTACAATTAAATTTTAGGTTCTTTCTTGCACGTATGCCTTTTGGGAGAAATTTCAAAGTCTTCCATTGAAAATGCTTCGATCAAAAGAACTTTTCTAGAATGAAAACGCCCCACAAAGAATATAATAATGCTCACTCGAAGAAACTTTAATATTAGAAATAGGCTCTGACCAGAAAACTTTAAAAAAATAATTCAATTATTTTTCTGTCCTTAAAATTTAGGATAAACTTGATTTTGGTCTCTCAAATTTTTATAAAATAACAATTTAATCCCTCCATTAATTTTCTATGAATTAATTTATGCATATGCGGCTAACAGCATGCTGAAAAGAACATGTTGATGCAGACTTTTCAACATTCTCGGCACTAGTTAAATCTTCGGCATATTTCATGACAAATTTGGTTGAATTAAAATTTTTTTTTAAATTGAACATTATTTTTGTAATTTTTGTGGGAGCTTATTTTGTATTGGAGAGAAAGAAAAAAAAAATATCTACCGCCACATTATACATATATTTTTTAAATAAAAAATTGTCAATCAATAAAAATGCCACATTAATTAATTGTCCTTTCAGAACTTCTATAAGCTATAACTTTTATTTATTTTTTATTTTTTTGGAAGTCATTAGAGATAAGCATTATTAGCTGGTTTTAAATCATTATCATCACTTTACATTTGAAAAGCAACCAAAGCTTATCTTATACCCCACAAAACAATACCATATACCAAAGTTGTCCAAGAAGTCTATAGTTTTGAAAAGACCAGACAAGGATGCATGAAGCAATGGTATATATCCGTGCATGGATGTACAACATGAGTGTGCCCTATCCTCCCAAGCTACACATAGGGCCAATTAACTCCTTAGTCTATTTCTTGCCTCTTTATTAATGGTCCAATCCCAACTCAAATTTGATGTGTTCAAAAAATCTTACGTCTCCACTTCTGTTGATCATTTTCTTTTTCTTAGAAGAAGCACCATTTTTTTCTTTTTAATTGTTTTCATGGATAAGAATAAAACATGAAATTGTTTTGTGTCAAAGTAAAGTTTTTGTTAAAATCTCAAATTGGGTGTTTCTTCAAAATCCATCTGCTTATATATAGGAAACTCTAATTTAGTCAAGGAAATAAGTAAAAATTTTACATTAAGAATAGAAAGGCAACAATCTACAAACCTTTTTTCAATTTTTTTGCTAATAATTCACAATTTTTTTTCATAACTATATCATAGAAATGATCTATTATAATTGGTAGATAATAAAAATGATATCAATTGTGAACTTAGTTAAAAATAATATTACTTCAATCATAACAGTTTATATTTACAATTACATTATTTTCCTTAGCACAACTCATAATTTTTAACACGGTAAGATGTATATTATATATATATATATTTTTTTTTGCCCTTGAGAGATCTTTTTTTTTTATAATTTTTTTGGGAGAAGAAATTGCACAAATATCTAATTATATTCCCACTGGAGATCTAAATGCAAAGTACGAAATCTTTTCGGAGTTTTCTTGTGGAAAATATAAGTCATTATATCTCACGAAGTTAATAACTTCCAAACACGCCAATAGTTTTCTTTCTATTTATGGTCAATTATACCTCTTGTCTAATTTTCGAGGCAAAAGCAACGTCATACCAACTGACCACTTCTATATAATAATATAGTTTTCGATCACAGTCTAATTGCATTTGCGCCCGGTTTTCACTTCTACACAATTATAATAATAATTTTATTACTAGTGTAGGTTCAAGGATTTTTTACTCTATTTTCAACTTTATCGATTCCTGAATTTTTATTAAAAAAATAAAAGTCACCAACATTTATGCTCACATGGGAAGGATATATAAATAATATCCACAAAAGATCTAAATAATTGTAGCCAAGAGTCTTCTGACTCACCTGACATTTTTTTATGTTTTTACTTTTTATTTTTTTACAAATATTTCAAGGATTCACATCACCGACGCCCCAATTATTCATGAGAGCAAACCCAAATAAAAAATTATTAATAAAATATTTTTCTTTTCAAAAAGAGTACATCATCCTTCATATTTGAATATTTATTATTCTTTAATAAATATCTAGTATTTTTTTTATAAATATATAATTCAAAAGTTTGTGGTAGAAGGATTTAAACATTAAATCTTTCTGTAAAAAAATAAAATGAAAAAGTTAATAGGTGCCTAAGGGCATAAGTTTAACAATTATTTTTAGAAAATTTTATGGGAAAAAAAGTAATTGGTTTTTTTATGATTTTTTACATTTCTTTTTAAAATTATATTAAAATTTTCATAAAATAATCTATTAACTAATGTCTTAAAAAATACCTAGACCCAATGATAAAAATATTTTTATATAATCGATAAAAACATAAAAAGATACTTTAAGGTCAAAATCTCTTTTCCTGGCCATCCACGTGCTCTCCTTTCATCACCACAGGGGGTGTCGATTACTTCCCGATCTCAATGACTTAAATGTCCTTG
This sequence comes from Quercus lobata, assembly GCF_001633185.2. Classification (NCBI taxonomy): domain Eukaryota; kingdom Viridiplantae; phylum Streptophyta; class Magnoliopsida; order Fagales; family Fagaceae; genus Quercus; species Quercus lobata. Next base: position 23,309,540 of record NC_044906.1, on the reverse strand, counting down.
GAGTTAGTGTTATTTTTTTTTTTTTTGAGCAAGAGTTAGTGTTATTAATTACTTGCAACAGTCATAATGGTAATTTAATCCTAATAACCTATCTCCTTTACATTAAAAAATAATAATAATCCTAATAAGAAACATAAATTAATAGATGGCCTCCAAGGCTCCAAGATTCGAGGAAGCAAAGCCCATATATTGAGAACAGAAATGATATGATGTTTGGATTTTTTTTTAAAAATAATTATAAAACCCAAACTATATTATTAGTTAGGTAACGTTTGAAACTAATTTCGTTTCTAACAATTCGAGTCCAAAGAACTCGATTTTGGGAGCTGAGATGTTCACGTAGGCTTAGAAATCGAGCCTAAAGTACTCGGTTTTCTTCGTTCAGCCAGACATGAACTCACCAAGGAAGAGAACACACATGCTCTGTTTTACTCTCCACAAAACAGAGCATGTGTGGCTAACAGAGCATGTAGGTGTTGCTTGCTTTGTTTTATCCATCATGTCGTCCCTAAGAAATGTTGTTAATAGACGAGCTCATAAGGAGCGAGCTCAACCGTAAGTCTCACCAGAAGTAATAATTTCTTTTTATATTGTACCCTTTCAAATATATATAAATATTTTTTCATTTTCATATCTAGACATGCAAGGAAAAAATTCGAGCTTCTTGAAAAACACAAGAACTATGTTAAGCGTGCACAAGCATTTCATAAAAAGGAGGATACTTTGCGGGTAAGTTTTCTTGCTTCTTGTTTAGCTGGTAATCAAACTCTCAAATACATAATGGGGTTGTTTTGTAAATGGTTTTTTTTTTTTTTTTTTTTTTTTGCTCTACAGAAACTAAAGGAGAAAGTAGCTTTTAGAAACCCAGATAAATTTTACACTCTTCTTATTTTCTTAATCTCTACTCACATGCTCTGTTTTGTGGAGTGTAAAACAGAGCATGTGAGTGTTCTCTTCCTTGGTGATTTCATGTCCATGCTCTTCCTTGGTGATTTCATGTGCTGAACGAAGAAAATCGAGTACTCTAAGCTCGATCACCATGAACGAAAATTGAGTCCATTAGACTCGTTTTCCATGTACAGAAACCGAGTCCAATAGACTCGATTTCCATGTACATAAACCGAGTCCAGTGAACTCGATTTCCAGGCCTACATGGACATCTCAGCTCCCCAAAATCGAGTCCTCTGGACTCGAATTGTTAGAAACGAAATTAGTTTCAAACATTGCTTAACTAATAATATAGTTTGGGTTTTATAGTTTTTTTTTTTTTTAAATCCCATTTTTATGGTTAATGGATTTTGGATTCCCACATGGGGGTATCTTCTTTCCTTACCATCTTTTAAAATTTTGACAGAACTCACATGAACATGGGTCTATGAAGTGTAAACTTTGTATGCTTCGAATAAATCCCTTTATGCTTTTGCTCTCATATATATATATTTTTTTTAAATGATGGGATGGAGTTGCTTGGTTTTAGGTTCAAACTTTCATTGACAATTCACCAAAAAAATGAACTTTAATTGATTTTTTATGTATTTAAAAAGAAAGAAGAAAGAGTTAACAAATACTCGACTATGATTTGATTTATGAAATGTGGGGGCCAGTTAATCAGGAAGTACTGTTAAGGCAGTACTAATTGGGTTTATGGCCCGATCCGAGAACGTTAGACTATCCAAGGAGGTCCAGATAAGATTATAAGGAGAACGAAGTAAAGAGAGGAGTAGAAATAATGTGAGATAAGTCCAACAAGTGTCCGAGGATAAAAGTCATCTCGGAAACATGTGTCCGAGGTCAATACAAGTGCATATCATCATGGACTTACTTCAGAGTTACATCATCGCTAAGAGTTAGACGTCAGACAAGTGATAAGAAAGGAGAAGGGTAACAAATATCTTCAAAAAGCTGCTACCTCAGCATTAAATGACTCCCAACCAACTCTCTGACCACATTAATGTGGAAGTGACGCTTGAACAGTGATCAAGCAGCCTTACAGGTACTAGTTGATGGTTTTGGGAAGTGCTGGATGGGACAGGAAGGAGTTCCCCGAATCTAACCTACAGATGTGTGGTAGGGGCGATACCAAGACTGGAATATATAACATGGAAAGATGTACTAAAGAAAAAAAGGAGAAAAAATAAAAGATTATCTAAGAACAGAACTGTAACTCTGGTATAACTTTATTGTTCAACAAGACAACATAATACAAACTCTTTGAGTAACTCCGAGAACAGATTTTCTAATCTTACTTGTGTCTAACAGTCTTAAACTACCAAATTTAATCGTTTTTCTTCTAAAATAGATCTAGTTCTTTCATCCACGCTCTACAAATTTATTGTTTGGGCCGCTTGGGTTTGAGCCCAACCCTATTTTGGGATCAATCCAATTTCAGTTCTTACATGAAATATTTAAAAAAAAATTTAATGAAATAAAAAAAATATTAATAGTTTTAATAGTTTTTTATTTCATAAAAGTAATATAAAAAATTTTCTAAAATAATTAGTTAACAAATATTCTAATGACACCCGTTAATAAAACTCTATAAAAAAAAAATACTTGAAATGATGATACCTATTGCTATTGTTGCTATTATAGTGTTATTATAGTGTGGTTATGAAAGTCGTAATTCATTAATAATTTTGTAATTAGAAGAAGTTGCTATTGTGGATGTGGTACCCATCCTACCTTTTGGTAGTGTATCCCCCCACTAAAATGGCCTCGGCTATTACTTAAACCATATATCTTGTGGTACAACATTGACTTGAGCCACCATTTATTTTATCCATAAAGGCTCATATAGTTATATGGCTATTTGTTCATTTCTTATTCTCCGAGATTTTTTTTTTTTAGGTGAAATAGAAGAAGGGGAAGAAGTTGCTATTGTGGATGTGGTACCCATCCTACCTTTTGGTAGTGTATCCCCCCACTAAAATGGCCTCGGCTATTACTTAAACCATATATCTTGTGGTACAACATTGACTTGAGCCACCATTTGTTTTATCCATAAAGGCTCATATAGTCATATGGCTATTTGTTCATTTCTTATTCTCCGAGATTTTTTTTTTTTTTTTGAGGTGAAATAGAAGAAGGGAGGAGATCCTCAAACGGGGAAATTAATCTAACCTCTTTTATCTTATTGATTCTTAGCCATTAAAAAAAAGGTAAAAAGTAAATTTTTTTTAAAAAATAAAAAAGATAAATGGTCATACACTCATTCTCTCCATCAAAAACTCGTCTACACACTGATAAGTGATAAAGATAAAATCCAAGTAAATCATTAAACATAAATTGTTTTAGCAAATTATGCCATTTAGTATCCAATTCGTGAAGCATCAGTATACATAAGAGGATGGAACAGGAGCATCTCACAAAGTACAAACGTATAAAAATAAATAAATAAATAAATAAAAGAAGGACATACATGTATTGAATGCCGTACACTTATATATGGGCATTTATATACACATGAATATATAACTATAACATCCAAAATTTAACCCAATAAAATCCATAACACAGATTAATCAAAATTGATCAAATGTATTCTTTTCCGTAACATATTTATACACATATGTATTTGTATCTTTGTATTCATGACCTTGTTAAATGATCTCTTAAAAAGTTTATTTTGGAGTTTTTAGTAAGGGAGTTGATTCCGTATCGTATTGGCCGGTACGGTCGGAATATACCATACCGGCCAGCAATCTGGTACGTTCGACCCCCCTGTTTCGTACCAGAAAAAATACCGACCATACCGGCCAATTTTGGGAAATACCGGCCGGAACAGAAAAAAAAAATTTTTAATTTTTTTTTTAAAGTTTTGTAATTTTTGAATTTTTGTTAGTGTAGAATGGTAACTTATTTGCATTAACTTATCAGTATTATTTGTTTTCTTAGTATGCAATGGTAACTTTTAAGCTTTCTATTTTTTATATTGTGTTTTTTTTTTTAATTGATACTCAAGTCTAAAACCATGAATAATTAGTTTTGAATTGAAGAAATGTTTTATGGTAAATTTTTACACACACACATACATACATATATACATACATATATATATATATATTTGTATATATATTTATAAATATAAAAAATAGCGGTAAACTCGAAATAGTACACCGGTATTGACCGGTATCCGAAATATATTATACTACTGACCAAACCGGTACAGCCTCCAATATGGTACTAACTCCCTTGATTTTTAGTCTAGGTCATTGCCTTTCAAGTTTTTCTTGCAATATCTTCGAAGAGACTCTTTTTGTAATTTGGTTTGCTTTTGGTTTATGCAATAAAGGTGTTTTGTTTTTTCAATTAATGTTGGTGATTGGTCTTTGGATACTTTTTTTGCCTAGAGGAGGACTATTGGGCAGTAAAGTTCTAGGTGATTTATTTTTTATTTTTTGGTTTTTGGGTTATCAAATTTTTCCTACCTACTCTCTAGATAAAGGATACATGACGCAGCCATATTAATTTAGATTATTGCAAGCCTTTCTCCTTTTCATCAACACTGTCCTCTAGAAATAATTGACGTAAGTAAACGTAATTAGTAGAAAGCTTTTCAACTTTAGATTTGACTAGCCATTGTAATTTTATGGGAATTTTCTCGTATGTCTTTTGTAATTATTTGAAGTAACCCAATGTTTCCTTGCATATAATATAATATTATAAAATTTCAGATAAAAAAAAAAAATTGTACAAGGTTTTCCTGAAACTGATATCAAATTAATGTATTTGACTAATGCTCAATTTGGGGTTTTACATTTTTTCGCTTTTCCTGTGAAAACATTTTCACAAAAGTTTCCATCTTATGCACCACAATGTCTTCACTCTTAGTGCTTAGGGGCTAGGGCATAGGGCATCCTCTTTTTCCACTTCTTTTGTGGTATGGCATCAAAACTTGAATCTTCTTTTGGAAATCACAATATTTTTCTAACTAGTATTCTTGATGTTCACCAAACACAAAAGGTATGAGACTGTAGGATTAGAAAGATTTCCTGAACACTGTTTGGAATGCGTCAAGCTTTGCTTAATTGGTGCATAAATGAATTGTGAGTTGTGACCTTGACTTGTTATGCACTACAGAAGATTTAATGTTTGAATATTAAATAGCTTGAAGGATGGAGGCTTTCACCAACTCAAATTCGGTTCATTAACTCATGCTTAATCTCTTCTTCAAATTAAAGATTAGGATGGAGGCAAAATTAAGTATTAGGAAAATCAACCATTGAGCTGATGGCTTCCATTAGTCAAATACATGTGATTGTTAAAGGTTCAAGATTTTTCTAGTTTGGACTCCATTCATTGTATAAAGCTTAGGTCATTTTGATGATTTGATTTAGTTTTGCAGCAATTACTGAATTCATTGGGTTAAAAAAAATCATATCTATTATGTAATCAACTGTGGAGTCAGAATTATTTTTTTCCGAGCAAGTTAATTAGTAAAATTTTATTTTTGTATCTTTTTTATAAAAATTACTAGAGACTACTAAAGAGAAGGAAATTATGGGGGCAATTTCCATAATCATTAATTTTGAATACCCACGTACCCCATCATCCAAATCATTGTATAAACTATTAGATGTGAATAAATATTCATCCTAAATTACGATCGTTATTGTAACATAAATCAAAAATTACAAAAATTATATAGCCATTACACTAAATTAATATTAATCTATCCACTAATATCTAATAAGAGTGGTATTAGTAAAATTTTGTACTTTATGATGTACAAATACGTATAGATTATAAATGCCTTCATAATTTATGGTGGATAACTGCAACAAGAACCTATTTAGGTCTCGTACCTAGCTTAACCGAAACCTTTCCTTCAGCTGTTCAGCAACCCTATTGAGTTATGGTGAAAGCTCCTCTAACAACCCAACTAATACTATATAGTCAATCGGAGAAACTATGATAGATGGAGTTTGATGGGATATCATTACCCTTTTTTTAATGTATAATACCATTTTTTTTATAATTTTAAATAGCTCAAATAAATTAATAAAGCATAAGAGTGGATCATTTTCCATTTTTGTTTGAATTAGTGAAGTAAAGTAATCTATATTTATTATACTTGTATGGTAAATATATTATGGATACGAGATTCATAAAAATAGTTGTTAAATTTGTGACTTTTACTCAAATATCTAGCATATAAGAAATGCTTCGTTTGTGGATCAAGTGTAAAGACTCTAAATCAAAACAAATTAACTTCACTATATTACAAAAAATTATTTTATGAGATGATTTTATAAGACATCACTCTCATAACATGTGTAAGCTCCACACATATAATCTCATATGTTGTGAGAGAGATATTTCATGAAACCGTCTCATAAGATACATTTTCCTCACATAATAAATAGTATTGTAGAAAATATGATACAGATACATTTCAAATACTCTATTTCGTAAAGCCTAATTTAGCACGTTGTAGTCCCTTATCTCACCCAAAAAAAGGAAAGACTAAAAAAATTATTTGGATTATGAACTTCCTAAACAATAACTTGTCTCAACTAGGATTATGTTTTCAATTATTATTATTATTATTATTATTATTTTTTTACCAACTTAGGCCTTCTGTCCAATCTGTGATACTAAAACCCAAAATAATTTATTTTCTCATCCACCTTGGGGAAAAAAAAATCTAAAACCCAAATCTAATTTGGTTGATAAAGGAAAGTAGCATAAGGTTGCATAGCCTTTTTTTTTCTTTTTCTTTTTCTACTCTATTAACTAAAATAGCTCCCGTGCTGTATCCTTCAAAAGTATAACAAAAATGATGGAATATTGAGAAATAGGATAAGTAGATAAAAAGTTTTGGTTGCCACTAATTCCTTCCTTATCCAAAACCGAAAAGGAAAAGTCGTATATTTCTTAATTATCATCTTCCATACACATGTATAACATGCAACCTGCATGTTTATGTGGAGTTGCATGTAGAATTGTGAAAATAAAAATCCAGAACTTTCAACCATTCTCATCACTACTTTTGTTTTTATATATGCATGCATGGCTAAAGATTAAAGACACCTGTACTAAATTGTTAATGGCTAATAAATAGTTCAGTTCAGATGAGGCAAAGTTTGCCACCCCAACTAATAACCTGTTTAATTTTTCCCAACAGTTACGGACTCACTTATAGTTTCAGTTCAGAGACTGATCTGGTGCATGCAGATCATCCTCATCCTCTATATTTTGTCATGTCACTGTAACAAAGAATTAAATACCCATTAATAATACCTTAATTAGTTTATTGAAACATCACTTTTTTTTTTTTTGGTAACCATTGAAACATCACTTTGATCTTATCTAGTTTGTAATAAATTCAAACAACTATTAATTCTTTTTATACAAAGTAAGAATTTTTTTTTTCTTCTTTTTAATAACAATATTTGTTATGCAAGAAGAACAAACGGCAAGATTGTGCTTCCATTCATTTTATTGAAGTTTTAAGGGTTTGTGAAATTACCCTTCCTTGGTTCAAATTATAAATTAACCTCCCTGAAATTTGAAAAAAAAAATTATCATTTTACTACTCTTAAATTACTCCTTATTTGGTTTAAAGTTTTGGTTATATGATTATATATATTTGTTAAAATTATGCACACAATTTATTAAATCATTTTACTAAAATTTAATGAAGCATTTTGCTTCCTTGAAAATATACAATACAAATATCCATGGTGATGATATCAAACTTTCAAATAACTGGTTAAACGACCAGAGTAAAATAATTATAAAAATTTTTAAATGATCTATCTATACAAAATATTATATTTTTATTTTGAAAATCAAAGGAGTAATTTTTTCATATCGTGGAAATTATACAAAATATTTTTTTTTTTCATAAATGAAATAAGTCATTCACAATAGCAAAAAGAAAAAAAAAATCAGAAAATGTACATTTTCTGTTTAAAACATCAGAAAATGCCAAATGAATTATAAGGCCCTATTTTTTTTTAAGAAACAAAATCAAAAAAGAATTATGAGACTCTTGGCTTAACTAAAAGAGTATTCAATGAATACAAAACAAAAATACACAAATTGCAAAGACAATAATAAAAGCTAAAATACTCAATTTTTCCTAAGAATAGGCATTGGCACCCTCACATATGGAAGGAATATTTATTCCTTCTTTTTAGAGAAAAGTAGAGACGAGTCAAACGTACAAGACGTAAGTGTACGGATAAGTGCCATTGAGTTAAAAAATCGTTAAGAGAATTTTACTTCTCGTCGTAGATATGCAACGTCTTACTTCCTAACCTACGGTATTGGAGAATCCTACGAAACATATAGAGACAAAACCCATATTTACAATGATTAAAACAATCTTAAAATAAAAGATTTTGGTTAATCCATTAAATAAAAAATTATCTGTTAATTTTAATTTCAAACAATTTTTTAAGTTCTTTTTTT